>NW_026783099.1:0-33375 GCF_031769215.1 Ylistrum balloti
TCAGGTCATAGTGACCCAAGACCAGTAGAAGATAGCTGTCACCAGTATAGAGGTCAGGTAATAGTGACCTTATACCAGTATAGAGGTCAGGTCATAGTGACTTTATACCAGTAAAAAATAGCTGTCACCAGTATAGAGGTCAGGTAATAGTGACCTTATACCAGTATAGAGGTCAGGTCATAGTGACTTTGGACCAGTATGAGATAGCTGTCACCAGTATAGAGGTCAGGTAATATTGACCTTATACCAGTATGAAATAGCTGTCACCAGTATAGAGGTCAGGTAATAGTGACCTAGAACTAGTATAAAATAGCTGTCACCAGTATAGAGGTCAGGTAATAGTGACCTTATACCAGTATAAAATAACTGTCACCAGTATGGAGGTCAGGTAATAGTGACCTTATAACAGTATAAAATAACTGTCACCAGTATAGAGGTCAGGTAATAGTGACCTTATACCAGTATAGAGGTCAGGTCATAGTGACTTTATACCAGTAAAAAAAAATAGCTGTCACCAGTATAGAGGTCAGGTAATAGTGACCTTATACCAGTGTAGAGGTCAGGTAATAGTGACCTTATACCAGTATAAAATAGCTGTCACCAGTATAGAGGTCAGGTAATAGTGACCTTATACCAGTATAAAATAGCTGTCACCAGTATAGAGGTCAGGTCATAGTGACCTTATACCAGTATAAAATAGCTGTCACCAGTTTAGAGGTCAGGTAATAGTGACCTTATACCAGTATAAAATAGCTGTCATCAGTATAGAGGTCAGGTAATAGTGAACCTATACCAGTATAAAATGGCTGTCAACAGTATAGAGGTCAGCTAATAGTGTACAAAACATAGGAAGTTGTCATCCATTTACCCTCTGTGATATTCATAGACCCCACAACAGGATTGCTTGTACTTCCGTCTCTCTTAACTTATCATATGAAACATGAGCAAATTTCACCATCTAGATACACTTACAAACAGTCATCATACCCAAAAATCAACGAAATATACTGAAAAGGGTTAACGATTAAGGTTTTAAAATTTCAAAGGAAAACCTGTGTCCTTCTATAGATGTAACACAGGACTATGTCTAGGCGATAAGCATGGGGAGTACGTGAATCAAGTCAGATACCTCGAAATGACTTTGGACCCTAAACTCTCAAAAAATGCAAAAGAACACTCAATACGCTCACGCATTCGTTTCGGGTAACAATCTTGGCTCAAACACAGACCACATAACTCATTATGAATTAATTATGTCAAGTGTACAATTCGTCCGTGTATAATGTACTCCTAGATGTAATTCAACACAAGGTACTAGACGTGCTATAGTAGATATAAAAAAAAATACACCAGCAGTTAGCAAAACAGGACAAAAATATCAAATATCGAGCTAGGACGGAAGCACCGGGGCCAAACTTTCCACCGAATGAATTAATTGATGATGTCGAGGAATCAGTTTACGGAGTTAAATTCAAGCAACAAAAAAGTCTGCAGGTAATTAATTTACTAACGAAATTTGATCTAGACAATATGCAAATAGATTTAAAACCTCTTACCGTAATGAATTAGGAAATTCCTAAATCATAGGGAATATCTTAACCACACAAGAGCCAAGCAATATCCATGGCAAGCATTGAAGACATATTCAATGGTTATGTTACATATTGTGTTGATGGTTATCAAATTTCATTATTAGGTCAGGTATATCTACATTAACATGTCAGTTAGAATAACGGACAATTTCTCTAGTGCTTTAGCTAAGTTTTAACATTGATAGATTAAATCATATCTTCCCAGATATCGACATTACAATCAATAGGCATATTTTAAAATTTGTACTCTAAACTCGATTTTATATTCTCTGCAACCTGGTATCACGGTATATCTAGTATACTTCAAAACTCACGTAGAAAACAGAAGCGCTGATAAAACAGTTATGAAGGCATTAAATCATGGCATCGATGCTCTTACCAAAACAGAAACATACTAAACAATACAACAAAAAGGAACATGGTATGGTAGACCAGACTCATTCAAACAATGAGACAAGTGACGGAAAAGCAGAAACGGTCATAGTAAATCCGATAGTATGATTCATCGAAAGTAATTTATTTGCTAATACTTAGCAAGAAAACCAAAACTATGGAAGCATAGATGAGCCGGCCAATGGGGACTCTTTTGTAGTAGTAATTCATAGTAAGCAAGTTTTCCAAAATTAGGAAGATACAATAAACTGTAGAGTGAATTCGTTACAGAGGACATAGAAAGCATTAATCGGTACTATACGACCGTTTCTAGTCTTATAAATGATGTTGATGCTTCCCAACGGTGTAGCAAGGCTGAAGAGAACAGGATAGGGCCTGAAGAACCATACAAAGTACCCACAAGGTGAATATCCCGATTCCATACAAATTAATTATTAGGTACTACAGAGCTAAATAACCAATTAAACTAAATTGAAAATGAGACAATATTGCAAATTCTTTATATTTGCCAGTATCCTATGTTCCAGGAAAGCGGATTCTACTCCAGGCCGATGATCAGGTGAGATTGGTTCTCCGTTTGATAATCCTTGGACAAAGAGGACAAGAAAGAAGATAACTGCTTCCGATGGCCGAAGTGAATAGTTTTCAGCTCAGCATTTCGTCATGTAAAGTGATTGGACTGCACGAGTCATGTTTCACTTGGTTCGTCCCATACGATGTTTTTAACCTTTAAATAATGCTGGATATCCATGGAGGTCTAGTTAACATTCCTATCATTCTATAATATAACATTCGTCTAGGGGTTGATATTAATTGTCGTACTAATGTAATGTATACTGCTTAATGCATTATTCGAAGACCTATACATTCAAGCGTTTCAAGCACTTTGTTCATGATGAGCCACTTCCGTTTCCGTTCTTTTATTTCATTGGTGTAGATGTGTGTCCTGAATGAAGATTATTCTAACAGCTGGGTTGAGTATTGGCAGTTCTCTATAGGCACACACTCATCCGCAAAAAAACATGAAAACAAAACTGAACTAAAAAAACGATATTTCTTTTATAACTGATTCTCATTTAATTCATTTGATAACTGATATTGATATTCAAATGCAATCTTTTAATAAACTTCCTTTCTAAGATAGAAACACTGGTCCGGGGATTGACTTATTGTCCAATATGAAAAGGTACTGCCTAAAAGCGAGCGCAAGTTGGCCAACAAGATTTTGATCTACCTCATCCATGTCTGCACTAAAGCGTGTTTTTTTTAAATTTGTTTTGTTTTTAGCAAGATTTTAAAGCGGCTATCATCTTAGATTTCATCATCGGAAAATGGAGAGTCCGGCTTATGAATAATGAAATATATCCATAATAAAGAGATACACGCGCCTATAACGTCAAATTTATTTATATATTTATATTTTTTTTGTACATTTTTTCGGGCGTCGGAACGTTGTTTATCTTGACTAATGTTTATAAACATGTTCACGATCGGCTGATTACGAAGAAAGCCGAGTGGGTCACATGGCTTGTCACGTGACGAAGTCATTTACTTCAACCTAAAAGAAAAAATGGATTGCGAGGTAAACAAACGCAAATATCTTTTGTATGACACTCGCTTTTGAGCCTTTCTGCTAATTCTCGTTTGCAGTAAACGATTCTATAGTGTTATAATATATAATTTTTAACAATCAATCCCAGTAATTCGCTTTGTTTTGGCTTTGCCGTGCGAGAATTATCTATGTCAATCGCGGGCGCTAAACTAGTGGGGCCCCAAAGAGGGTAATTACAATCGGAAATGCACAGGAATTGATACTTTGTCTGTACATATTGATAGATATTGCACTATTTATCATGAAGGCTATGTTTATCATCACGGTTGTTATTCTTACAGTCACACCAGTACCGTCATATTTTTAC
Source organism: Ylistrum balloti (assembly GCF_031769215.1). Classification (NCBI taxonomy): domain Eukaryota; kingdom Metazoa; phylum Mollusca; class Bivalvia; order Pectinida; family Pectinidae; genus Ylistrum; species Ylistrum balloti. The sequence continues at coordinate 3,905 of NW_026783099.1, forward strand.
ACTTAGAACGAATACCCCCATTCGGCCCCACCTTGCAGTCAACAACAAACACACGTTGTCGATAGTAAATTCAAGCGGATAACACAACTATTTCCATTCAACATTTAAAAGATAACACTTTTAGTAGTTTTGTTCATAACATCGTCAAACACTGGATATTGGATTTAAATCAATTAGAGGCGGTTACGTTATAATTATAGGGCTATCGGTAGGCTAACCAGTCAAGCAGCAGCTTTGCAAATTCCGAATCCGTATTCAGTCCAATATCCTCCTTCATCTTTCGCCATCTATCGATCTCCTGTTTAATATAAATTCTTGCCTGTCCTCTTTTCTGGTCTGAATCCTTCCTCTTACGCTTTCTGGCAATTTCTGTAAGGTAACTTTAGGTCCTCGTCGCCTTTTCGTATTTGTGTCTGCTATATTGCTTCTTTCTCTAGACTTATTCGCATGCGCAGCATCAGGGTTACGAGCGGTAATGTTTGAATTAGATCAAGACCGCAATGTTTACATTATTTATTTTTTATATATCAATAAAAAACGGTTACAGTGACTTTCAATTTGAGTAATTAACAGAAAGTCTTAGTTTTGTAACATATTTTTTGGACAATAGAACGTTTTATATCGTTTTCGCGTAGTTAACATTATAGTCGCTTTAACAAAACAAATGAATGTACCGATGCATCATCATCATCATCATCATCATCATCATCATCATCATTATCATCATCCGCATCATCATCATCATCATCATCATCATCATCCGCATCATCATCCGCATCATCATCATCATCATCATCATCATCATCATCATCATCATCCGTATCATCATCATCATCATCATATCATCATCATCATCATCATCATCATCATCATCATCATCATCATCATCATCATCATCCGCATCATCATCATCATCATCATCCTCATCATCATCATCCGCATCATCATCATCATCATCAGCATCATCATCATCGTCATCATCATCATCATCATCATCATCATCATCATCATCATCATCATCATCATCCGCATCATCATCATCATCATCATCATCATCATCATCATCATCATCATCATCCGCATCATCATCATCATCATCATCATCATCATCATCATCATCATCATCATCATCATCATCCGCATCATCATCATCATCATCATCATCATCATCATCATCCGCATCATCATCATCATCATCATCCTCATCATCATCATCATCATCATCATCATCATCATCATCATCATCATCATCATCCGCATCATCATCATCATCATCATCATCATCATCATCATCATCATCATCATCATCATCAGCATCATCATCATCGTCATCATCATCATCATCATCATCCGCATCATCATCCGCATCATCATCATCATCATCATCCGCATGCTTACAACATGTGTAATTTGTATAAGTTGAATCAAACAGATTTCCATATGTAAATAACTCATACACATACGACCAAACGACATGAAGATACACAAGGAAGAACAAAACAAAAACCGACAACGCAAAGAGTGACATAATCCCCCGCTGTTTAAAACAAAGACACAAAAGTATAAATATATGTTACTATTACAACAAGTTCATTCTCTAATTTACTCAAAGATAATGCAACTTGGATACATCATATTCTTAATGTATTTGAAAAAAAAACGAACAGTAGATTAAACATTATTCGTTACATTTAAGGTAGAATTAATCGTAAATCATTCATCAGAATTTACACAGCATTTATTTTTTAGGCCAATTTTATATGGTAAGCTCTAACCAGTCAAAATATCTTCTAGAATCAATTCAATTAGAAGCAACAAGAATTATACTAGGACTTCAATCTGGATCATTTCACAGTTATTAGATGTCTTAAATGCGTTTATTAACAATGTAAATGATAACCCCCATTCCCTCAGACAATCGAGACTATTCAATCCACTAATATACAGCATTAACACTTACTTTGACAGTTTCTTCCCTCTAATGTGTCACACTATTAACAATACTAATAATGACCTCAACTCCTCGACTCTGGCAAATTAAAGAAAATCCCAATAAAGATATCATTACTAAAAGTGTGTCAACTTTAATTTTCAAGACTGAAGGTGATAGAAGGGCGACTATTATTCGTTGTCAACTCAGAAATTCTTGTAGTACTTCAAATTTTGATGTATTTAATGACCATTTAACTAATCGTCCATCCTGTACCTGCTTTTCCTGAATATCCTTTGTACAATGATCTCAGACTATTTCTGTTTACTTCTGATAGTAATTCGGAAAGTCATAACCATATTGATATATTCAAGGTTGTCCTGACTGTGATAATAATACAAACAAAATGTTACTGAACGATTCTCGTTTGCTGATTGGTTAAAACCAGATGTTATATTCTCTATCTGATCTGACAGCTATGTCATGATACTTGCTTTAATTGTGTTATGTTAGAATATCAAATCATCCTTCAGTGTATTTTTTTTCTTATCAAGACATATGAGTTTCCAGGTTAGCATGTTTGTCGGATGTGGATTTTGTTTAATCAGTTTTGGTTTGCAGCAATATATGTTATTAAATTGAAATGTATATATATATATATATGCCATGGAATGTTGGTCAATGTCTGCCAATAACCATATGGTATTATGCTGATAGTTGATATGTAAAACTGTTTGTGTGTAAAATTCTCCCTCCCAATTAATTACTAATCAACTAAATATTCCAAATATCATACGTGACTGTATACTAGGTATTCCACATGACGTGTTAAGTCTCCAGTAACCTCCACAAGAGGTGTCGACATTTTCACAAAACCACCATTCAACAACGAAAATTAATGCTAAACAGAATAACCCTGGAATAGTTTACGTGTTCATCTCCACACCACCCACCAGATAATTCATCGTCAGTTTCGAATCAAGATACGTTTTATCATGACAACCTGAATATATCAAGCAAATCACCAAGTAAACTCCACAATATCGGGTAAATTGTAGATTGTAATAATAGAGATTATAATAATAGATATTATAATAATAGTGATGATAATAATAGTGCTTATAATAATAGTGATGATAATAATAGTGATTATAATAATAGTGATGATAATAATAGTGATTATAATAATAGTGATGATAATAATAGTGATAACAATAATAGTGATGATAATAATAGTGATTATAATAATAGTGATGATAATAATAGTGATAACAATAATAGTGATTATAATAAGAGTGATGATAATAATAATAGAGATTATAATAATAGTGGTAATAATAATAGTGATTATAATAATATTAATAATAATTATAGTGATAATAATAATAGTGATTATAATAATAGTGATTATAATAATAGTGATAATAATAATAGTGATTATAGTAATTGTGATTATAATAATAGTGATTATAATAATAGTGATAACAATAATAGTGATTATAATAATAGTGATAACAATAATAGTGATTATAATAATAGTGATTATAATAATAGTGATGATAATAAGAGTGATGATAATAATAATAGTGATTATAATAATAGTGATAACAATAATAGTGATTATAATAAGAGATTATGATAATAGTGATAATAATAATAGAGATTATAATAATAGTGGTAATAATAATAGTGATTATAATAATATTAATAATAATTATAGTGATAATAATAATAGTGATTATAATAATAGTGATTATAATAATAGTGATTATAGTAATTGTGATTATAATAATAGTGATAACAATTATAGTGATTATAATAATAGTGATAATAATAATAGTGATAATAATAAAAGAGATTATAATAATATTAATAATAATTATAATGATAATAATAATAGCGATGTGCCGATAGAGATTATAATAATAGTGATAATAATAATAGTGATTATGATAAGAGATTATGATAATAGTGATTATAATAATAGTGATAATAATAATAGTGATTTGCCGATAGCTTTAATAGTCTTAGAGTGAATCCTTATTTTTATAAATAGACACAATTGACTTTCTAAGTCTGAGTCCGGGCAGTTTTCTGGTGTTCAAAATGGCACTAACCATTATTAACAATCATTCTAAAACAGAAATATTTTATACGTAAACTTTGTCGATGATTTGATCGTCAGAGTAAGCTTTCTTGTTGTTTTAATACAATGATTGTTTGTCCAATACAATTAGATATGAATTTAAGAAAGTGTCATTTGCGATATGTTTACATAGCCTACCAGATCACTAGAAGCTTCTTCTTTTCTTCATTAACATTAGACTTTTTATTCCATTAAAAATCATATGAAAACCTTTCGTTATGTTGTGGTGCTCTATCGTCCGATACCATTAACTTTATATCGGTTTCAGAGCTCATTTGTCAAATCTAATTATTTAATCATTATTAATTTCCTTTAGCACTAAACCATTTCAATACTAAAGTACTTTCAAATTCGTTTATCGTCAAATGTATATAGATTAATGGTGTGAAACAGGAAAATTTCTTTTAAAAATCTGGCTGAAATGTTTCTGCTGTTAAACAAATGGCGTTCAGATATCACCCAGCATGTAAAACACGTTTCCTTTCTAAATTATCATATGAATAAACTTGACGCTCCCTGATATTGGTACTTGGTACTTAACATCTTATATAGAATACAACATTAGCCTGTGTATATAAACACCAGATGTCGTGATATACCGGGCAGAGCGACGTGCTGTAGACACCTAGCATCCAGTGTTTAAACTAGTTAAAGAAATGGCCTGTTGTATAGGTATTCTACTGCTTGTCTTCTCTCTCCATGTAATATCAAATGGACAGCCTCTTTTACCTGGTGATCGGGCGGAAGTGGAAGCAGCTCTCATGGAACAGAGGATAATGGCGAATATCAGGTACAGGAGCTCGCAATATTGGCTATCATTCCATGTATTTTGATTGACAATTTATCTCTGTTGTACCTAATGGTTAATTTGTATTGAAACAGAAGAACCTCTTGTATATATATATTATAGATCTCCTCAAACAGAACACTAGCACACCGTCCGGCATTTGTTACGAGAATGTAACATCTTCAAGTAAATAATACCAGTAAGGCACATAACTATATACAGATGATTTACAAGCCTAGAATGACTTAAATACACGATGTTATTGTTTTCTTTATATTCGGTGAAGTATCCTGTATTTATTTCTTTGTATTCGGTGAAGTATCCTGTATTTATTTCTTTGTATTCTAGTTTTGTTCATAATTTTGTACAAATGCATGTAAAACTCGCCTTGAAATGTTTTTTGAAATTTGTATTGACTTTTTATTCTTTGTACAATTACATTCATCTACTGGTGTAAAAAGTGGGGGGTTTTTTGTCATTTTTACAAACCATACCATGTCGATTTCTGTTAACCGTAGATCGACCCTTCTGTGACGTTACTCACTCCAGAGCCTGGTAATCCGTTTCATTTTTATAACACGCTGTCTATGTCCGGTTTTTGAGTTTTATTGAGGGGCACCACCCATTGAATTGAAGTGGTAATTTGCTTAAAAGTAACAGACAGGAAACAAAATCATGGAGAGAAGTGATTTAACATTAAACTTGACATTTTTCTGTTTGATAATCACAGGACGAAACCTAGGGTAGGGATTAGGATGTGAAGTCTTGTAAAGTAAGTCAACCTAAAATGAACACTCAGCAGAGGTATAAACATAGTGTCAATTATAGCACCAACATGATAATAGTTATAAGTGAAAACAGACAAGATACAAAACAAAGTTCTTCGTGCTTTCTGTTAATAACATATTTCTGTTAATAACATATTTCTGTTAGATTCTAAAAAGATCTTGTTAAACGAATTGAAGAATTGTTAACGAACATTTACGGGAAAAAATGTCGGCCTAAGTTAGGCCATGTGTGTACTTTTGTGAGCGCGAATTATATGTACTGTTGAAAAATAATATCGTAAATGATTGATAAGTTATTATTATATATCAATACTGTTAGACAAACGCATCGACGGGTAGAAACGTCTGTTTAGTTCTGGAGTCGCACGATAACCGATTGCTTAAGCCAGGTTAAAGAGAGGTACATGTCACTATGACCTGACCTCTATACTGGTGACAGATATTTTATACTGGCCTTGGGTCACTATGTCCTGACCTCTATACTGATAACAGTATTTTATACTGGTCTTTGGTCACTATTACCTGACCTCTATACTGGTGACAGCTATTTTTTACTGGTATAAAGTCACTATGACCTGACCTCTATACTGGTGACAGCTATTTTTTACTGGTATAAAGTCACTATGACCTGACCTCTATACTGGTATAAGGTCACTATTACCTGACCTCTATACTGGTGACAGCTATTTTATATTGGTCTTAAGTCACTATTACCTGACCTCTATACTGGTGACAGCTATTTTATATTGGTCTTAAGTCACTATTACCTGACCTCTATACTGGTGACAGCTATCTTCTACTGGTCTTGGGTCACTATGACCTGACCTCTATACTGGTGACAGCTATTTTATATTGGTCTTAAGTCACTATTACCTGACCTCTATACTGGTGTCAGCTATTTCTCTCATAGCCCGCCATATTGGATAGAGTTTGCCCATGTAATATAGCTATGTAAGAAAATTCTATCTTACATGGGCAAACACGTGCGCGGAGTAATCTGTGTTCAGGGGAGACAACTCTTACAGCGTCCGAAAATCCCTTGTACAAAAAATGACCGACAACCATGTACCAGTTACCTTGCAGGTTTATGTCACGGTCATAAAAAACACAGTCGCTGAATAATTACAGGACACTGAATGACAGACAGAAGTACATCATTTCCAATATGTTGTCAAACACAAAAAGCTCCGAATTAATTCCATCAAACCGAACACCATCCTCTGCCACCATTTCATCAACTTCAACAGTTACTAGGCCTACATCTGATGTCACAGTGTGTTTACCATCGTCATCACAACAACAAAACAGGGTTAACACCTACAATCCTGTATCACAGAAACAATCTGAAACTCGCATCGAATCCTTGTTTGCTGGTTCTCACATTGAAAATTGCCAAATCACCGTAAATATCACCACAAATGTTCCACCACCCAAACGTCGTCGAATCATGGTGATCGAGAGCGACAGCGACTCGGAATAGGAGATCGTGTGACGTTACGCCTTGAATTTATGAATGGAATTCCTTTGACTATGGTGACGTCATGTCAGCGTCACATTATTTTGAAAAAATGTTAAAACAGTAAAAAGATACATTGATATATTTCTTAAAATGATCAAATATGTGATTTTGATGATAAAACTATATGTTGAATTATAAAAACCCGTTCCTTGTTGATTTCTTTGAAGTATTTGACGGAACAAGCTCTTTTCGCGGATGTTTACTTACACATACTATATAATCACACACAGATCATTTTGGTTTTTTCATCTGCGAATAATATATTCATCCTGCAATATACAGAAAAATGGTTTGAAATTTGACAGCAAACTTAAGGTTTGCAAAATATGGGTATGATCGGTAAGAATATCCAGTTCGTTTTTTTATAAAAACCTCGGCTTTAAAAAATGAAAAAAATGAAGATAATGGCCGACCGACTGTTCTTTTCCCAAAATTTTGGTAAAGATATGAGAGAAAAAGACATTATGTGTGTAGGTAGGATACATACACGCATATGAAAGAGTCTTATATCTATACTGATTTTAGGTTGCTATTGCCCGACCTTTATGCTGGTGACTGCAGGAAACATAACCGAGAACAGACCACTGTTATTCGAGCACTAAGAAAACGTGTAGAAGACTTGGAAGATTACACTACAGGAAAAAGTAAGCTGGTATACATATCATAATGTTGTGGATCACCTTGATTATTACTTAATACAAACATGTTTAAAAGTAAATACTTGACTTTGGTGGTACTTCGTAAGTTATCTATCAAGTTTGTCATGTTTAGTGTAGTACCGTTACACAGCGCGTCCCTACACCTCTATAAGGAATAATTGTCATATTACGTTACCCACTGTTTAGGTAACAATAAGTTGTATATGTTTATTGTCTTACAACCAATATTTTAACTGTAAGAATTCGATAAGAGCAACAATTATTGCAGACGGTCCGTTTCCGGTTGATGGTTATCACGTGACCGGAATTAGAGTCCATATCCACCTGGTCTATGTGAGCTGTTAAATCGCCCTTTGTTTCTTATTTGATTCTTATTATCGTGATTTCCAGTTCCAGTCAGGGCTTTCTCACATTTCATACGCATTCACTTGTTTCCACATAATCTATTTAGGAATTGATAGAACGAAAATGTAGCTGACAAGCCTGTCATCCATTGTTAAAAGATTTGTTATTGCTGATCCTCAGAGAGAACTGGATGTAATTTCTCTATCAAATTTCACCTGAAAACTATTTTTCGGAACTGTTTTAACTAAAGCCAGCTGGTGGCAATCTTGGATTCTGGAATAGTAGTGTTAAAATTGTTATCTTAAAATTTCACAGGCAGATCCCCATTCTTTGACTGACCAGATAAAATACAACGAAAGTTTATATCTGTGCATTCACTGAAATGAAGAAACTATCACGACCGCACGACAGGCTTGTTGGATTCCGTATTGTAATCGCTCATTATTTAGAAATATATATTTTCGTTGTACATATTCAGTTTTACACTGTTTTCTTTTGCGATCTGAAGAACAAAATGGCCTACAGGTAAATTTTATTATCCTTATTTCTTAAGAAGAAAATAATGAATTTATAAACAAATTTCATTTGTTTCCTCCTTATACTCATTTAATGTTTACACTTATTGAAAAAACTTTCAAATAGTTGACAGTTGGCCATCTTTTATATGACCATTGCTAGTTCGTTAGACATACTTAATGGAACCTTCTGAAATCACACATCTGGGTTCCTCTTGGTCCCTAGTGGTGCCTAATTGATTGAAGAGCACATTACAGAAAAATTAAATCGTTAAAATTAGGAAAAATATGAGAACCAATATACAGAAGGTCAAAGGATGGGCAGTCCCCTGTGATATATTATGTTAACGACTGTTTTTACTTTTGTTAAGATAAATACCCAACAATACTATTAACTTATCGCCACAAACCTTAGTACGTAATAATCTTTTTACAGATGTGACTGTCTGTTCAGATTATCTTGTATCCGGACTCTATGGCGTCGACAGTACAGCACTGACTGCATCTTCCAAATGGGCAAACCCAGGTCTTGATCATGGGCCGGAAAACAGTCGACTTAATCATGAACGTTTTACAAATTCTACTAGATCGATGACAGGTTCTTGGTCCTCGGCAAAAAATAACGATCAACAGTATATACAGGTAGTACTTCTGAATGTATATCAAACATACACAATATGTATTACATGCATAACTGTATGTATCAGCATTGTTATATTTACTGTTCATTTTAACTTTCTTAGATACACAGCCTATCAGCGCAGATAGTGACGTCATATTGATAATTGATTAACCTTGTTCTTTTATTTATTGAATTATTTTGTGACTACTTTTTTATGTGAATGCTAGATATACGTGAAATGGTAACATCTTGTCTTTTAGGTTCGATTTCCGAGGAAAACAGAAGTAAAAGCAATCCTGCTGCGGGGTCGTAATGAGCGCATTAGTCAATGGGTAAAAACCTATCACCTGCTGTACAGTGAGGATGGTGTGAACTGGGCTACAGTCTTGTCAAACAACCAGGAACCGAAGGTTGGTCATATAGATATCCGTATACAGTGTTATCCTATCATTTGACTAGCTCACAATATAAGTATACTTAGGCTTTCATTTCATGTGCTTTGAATCATTTACACAAAAGATTCTAGAAATAGAAACGTTTGGAATCATTATGTTCGGGGCGGGGTTAACTTGACATTATGGAAACTTTGTCCTTTTTAGTTGTTTATAGGTAATACTGACAGGAACACTATCGTCAAGTCGTATGTGGTCCCCAGTATCACTGCGGTATATCTCCGGATCAATCCAAGAAGTTGGAACAATCACGTGTCTCTTCGCTTTGATGCCAGTGGCTGCTATACTGTCAGAGCAACTCCGAACAGTAAGATTTTTATCTAATATCTAGAGTATTTTATTTGTATAAAACACCTAAATTAGAATAGTACTTAGGTAGACCAAGCCAGATCTAGCAGACGAACTTACATGTAATTCTAACGGTGTGGTTAACATACATTTATAGCTTTTTTTCTCTTTTTGTTCTTTATTTTAAAGATATAAATGATACAAATATATCATGATGTAATGATGGTATCTGCGAACACCAAACCATTTGTGCTAACAAAATTATATCTGACTTCAGTGAAATCGATTAATGTCTTCTGTACTGATTTGATTGAAGGAATACACATGGCCTTGGGCTTCCGACCTCTCCTCAGTTGGATGTCACCGCTGTATAGGGTAAACGAACGCAGTCTTACCCAGGTAGACGCCGCCAATCTCTGTGCGCAGCAGTTCTCCCAACTCATCAAGGTTGATTCCGGGGCAGTGATGACGAGTCTACAGGCCGTCGTGGAGGGAAATCATATACTTAGTAAGTAAATAAATTGTTTAGGCTTTGATCGTATGACACCATGTGTCATGACAGAAAATATTCAGACAATACCAACATGGCAACATAATTATAATCCAACTCAAACTCCATAAAACTAGGGCAAAATAAAAACAACGGAAAGATTTACATGGAAAAACAGTACGAAGAGAATAAATTAAGTGTTCCGGAAGAGTAAGCGTCTTCTGCTGCATCGACGACAACCGCCATGTAAACCTTGGTCAATCCAAGTAAGTATTGTCACGCTCTCAAAGTTATACAACATTGGAACCAACAGGAAAACTAACGAGCATCAAACACGTCCAGCTTCATATCACACAACGGTATCACCAGGCATAGTAACGAGCATCAAACACGTCAAACTTCATATCACATAACGGTATCACCTGGCATACAACCTGCATGTTTTGAACCCCCGTGTTACGACTTTGTCCTTAAGTTGACAAAATCGTGATAATGGTAACTGGCACTTGATATCGAATCAACTGTGAAATGTTAATATCATAATAAATATATAGTTTGTGCAGAAATGTAGTTTATGCGAATCTATACACATAGGGAAAACACATCCACACCTCCGGTTCCATCTTTTTATTCTCTCTCCTTTTTTTTTTATCTCCGTGCCCCGGAGAGTTACAAACAAAATTGTAAGTGCTACATTGTATGTGAATTATCTCCCCTCACCCAATGACACTGCATCTGCGCTACACCCATTTATAGGTAATTACACAACATCCCCCCCACGCAAAGTAAAATTGAGAAACAATTTTATCATGGGTGTACGGAGATACAATGACATTGGATGTAAAGGTGAAAAGGACTCGCTATACAATTTTACAAACATTACAATATTATAAATGGTAAATATACTTGTATGGAATGGAGTAAAATATAGCATTCTGAACAGGATGACCTTTTGACACAAGCTAGTGTAAATACTGCTACCATAACTGGGTATAAGACATAATTCATCAGACCTGAACACTCGGAGAATCCCACTCTCAAAAATTGTATGCAAAAGCATTGTATAGGAAAATTTGAGCATTTACAAAAAGGTACGGTCAAAATGACAATCAAGTATACTCTATACCCTGGTGTAGTCTTAAGAAATTACCGATCACACAACTATAATTGATTATACTCAAGCATCCATAAATGGCAATATTGATCTAGACATAATTCAGCAAAACTTATGAACAAGAAAAAGGTATATAGTGTCATTCATAACTCATATCAAGGACTATCAGCATATAATATTCGAAATTGAAAATCCATTTAAAATAAGATGCGATATACTACCTGTATATGAAAATATATCAAAAACATATGACATGCATATGGCTACAATTAGGCGCAAAATCCATCTGGCATCATCAACTGCAATAATTCATAATTCAATATTAGCAATGTACCAAAAAGAGGCAAAAGAGTAAGTGATTCATAGTCCATTAATACTGAGGTTGTAAAGAGAACAATTTAATCCTACGAATTAATTCGGACATGGGCAATAATTGTATAATTTGTATCATAAAACAAAAAAATGAAAAAAAATGCAATATTCCTGTATTATTTGATGTACGACTATACAGTATATATACAATGGGCAAAATATTAGGCATTGAGAATCTCTGTGTCAATGTAATCAAAACCATAAAACATGTAAAAAACTCGCGCATAAGACACAAATTTGCAAATTGGTAGCATGATAATCATTGAGCGCATGGGAAAAATTGCATCTTAAAGGAACATCTTCCATCGACTAGGTTAAGATAATAAAACCATAAAAGTTGCATATGTGAAGCATCATCCATTAAAAAAAAAACGACTAGAAATATAAGGTCAAACACATAATACAACATATGCATAAAAATGTTTACAAAATACCCACAGTTCACTATACAACCTGACACAAGCTTTCAATACCTATACAACTGGGGGAGGTTTGCGTCTTACAAGACGTTTAGCAGCAGCATCTAAGCGTCTGAACGGAATCCAGAGCGCATTTTGAGCGGGCTCACCAACAAGGTGAACAAGATAGTTCGTGTTTGTGCCATCTTGCCGTTGAGCTAACACACGCTTTATTTTATGTACACCACCATCACTCAACATATCAGACGAGAAGAGAGTGTCAGGGTTAAAGTGTTCATCATCACGGAACCGAAGGGGTTTATTAATTTGTCGTTTAGGTCGAACCAACAGAGATAATGTTGTATGATGCGATGATGCGGAAAAGTTATCAGCACTTAAAGAATCGACTTCAGTCGTACAATCAAACACATCGGAAGGGAGGTCGGTGTTCAAAGCTGAGCCTGGTGAATCAACCTCAGTAGGTGCATCAAATGCGTCAATATCAGTGGAAACATCAAAACGTGGGTCCTGAGTAGGTGCGCGAACAGAAGTAATGGCTTCATCGATGAAAAAGTTTGTTGGGTTAGGAGCCCGAATGTAAGCCATTTTGAGGCGGTCCACGTGTACAGGTTTAGACATAACCTTTCCTGAATCTTTGTCCTTCAGGGATATCATATGAGAAGTAAGGACCTGGTGAACGACATAAGGCCCGGACGCCTTTGGTTGTAGTTTGTGACCTTGGCCCGTAGGTATTGTCTGAAGATATACATAGTCACCAGCTGTAAGATCCAATGGGCGCGAATCACGATTAACACGGTCCGTCATTTTCTCACGTGACTTATTGACATTGTCAAGCATTTCAGAACGAATGAGTGACAGCCGTTTTGCTCTTTGACGAATAAAATCATGACAGGTAGCAGGCAGACCTCCAAAGTCGGTATTAGAAACATTGCCAAGAGGAAATTTTGGTCGTTGTCCATACAGAGCTTCAAACGGGGAGTAACCTGTACCACTGTTTACGGAGTTGTTCATTGCAAACACAATTGCAGGTAATATGTCCTCCCAAGTCTTACCTTGGCTAATGTATGGTGTTATCCGCTCAGCTAAGGTGCGGTGAGCACGCTCGCATGATCCCAGACAATGATGCACAAAGGCGGGAGTAAAGAACTGAGCGACTGATAGTAGACGACATACCTCTGCAGTACATTTCGACATAAACTCAGTGCCCTGATCACTAAGAAGCGAGTCACATACTCCAAATTGTTGAAATAGTTCAAAAAGACACTGAGATACCGTAATCACGTCCTTGCTGGGAATAGGTAATACAAATAAATACCGCGTATACAAGTCAATTGCAGTGAAAATGTATGAATTACCCTTGGAAGAAGTTGGCAGTGGTCCATATAAGTCAATTTGCCACACTTCAAATGGAGCAGAAGGCGTTTTGAAAGCAGTGATTGTTGATTTGGTAGGTAGCTTCGTCATTTTACGGGTTTGACACTCGTGACAAGATCGAACATAATCACCGACTATACACGACATCTTGGGGAAATAGTAGTGCATTCTCAAGGTATCATAGGTATGCTGAATACCGCCATGCCCACCCATAGGAGAGTCATGATAAAGATGTAGCATAGTTCGTATCATGGGTTGTGGCAATGCAAGTTGGTAGTGTTCCATGAGCTGAGAGCGTTTCGATTTAGCAATCCGAGAATGAAATAGGAGGTTATCAACAAGGATGAAGTCAGAAGATTTCAGTAAAATCACTCGCGCTTGTTTCTGCGATGTAGGTAAAGCACCATTGGAAAGATATCTATATAAGTCACGATAATGTTCATCAACCTTCTGTAAATCAATGATATCTTGCCTTGAGAAATTTGTTGTATTAAAAACCTCAAGATTCCGTATTTGGTCAATCTGCGGGTCAGATTCTGTTTGTACATCAATACTGTCCGTTAATATTTCTAGATCTGACTCGTCGTCTTTGTCGGACATCTCCCGATCATCCAACGTTGTATGTTGTATGTCCTGTGTCAGATTCATCTGATTTTCCAATGCTGGTGGTAGTGGAATATGAATGTCGGAACAAAGTGGCGATAACAGTTGATGGGATTGAAGTACCTGCTCATCACTGATGTCTGAAGAATCTAAGTCTACAGAGTTCAAGATTTCAATGTCATCATCCACTCCAATGGAAGAATCACACAGAACATTGTTATGGTCTGAAACGGTTTCTGTAGGGACTATCCCGATATCGGACTGTGGTTTGGAGACTTGACTTTGTTGAGGTTTTGAAGCAACAGTACTTCCATGAGACATGCGTTTGTGGTAGATATGTCGTGAATGTCCAATACGTTTTTGATCAACGGCGTCATCTGTGTCAGCATCATAGCCGTCATCAACATCATCGAAGACTGGCATTGGTTGACGTAAAGCAACATGTTGCACTTTCTTAGAGTTAATGTTCAAACACTGTTCATTACTATCAACAATGACAACATCATGTTTCGCCGACGGAACATCAGTATCAGTATGTTGACACTTTAACAAATCTCTGATGTCTTGTCCATTAGGCAGATTGATGACACATTGCGGTTCATTAACATATGGGAAATGCGGATCATCCTCATTTGGGCTGGAGAAATGTTCATTTTCATTTGAACGACATCGACTGAGGGCGTCCTCTACGACCATATTTGCGGCAGGTTTGTAGTCCCAATCAAAGCTGAACTGCTGTAGGATAGCCAACCATCTTTCATATATGGCACCATGAAATTGTTTCTGGTAAAGTGGTCGGAGTGCCTGGTGGTCACATTCGATGATAAAATGGCGTCCCCGCAAATAATCTGCACAGTCAAGAACACTGGTCACTACACCCAACAGTTCTAATTTTGTAGGTCCATATGACTGTTGGCCTTTATTTAACGACTTCGATCCAAACCGTATGATTTTGTGGATGCTAGGTTCTGCATGCGTTTTATCAACCTCCTTTTCCATAGTATCTGTGGGGTGAAGCTGGTATAGCATATATCCGATTCCTTTGGAAGATGTGTCCACTCCTAGATGAAATGGCAGGTCATAGCGTGGAAACGCGAGTATATCGGAGTCGGAGAGGAGAAGTTTCAATTTTACAAATGCGGCATCCTGTTCACATGTCCATATGAATTTCTGTCCTTTTTCAGTAACCGTAGCAACGGCTGAGCCTCTGCAGCATAATTGGGTATATATTTGCGAAACCAGTTCATTAGACCAAGAAAACGTTTCAACTCAGTAAGATTACTTGGTTTAGGCATATCCTGTACCGCTTTAATCCGATCAGGTGGAGGGCGAATACCATCCTTTGAAATGATGTGACCCAAGTATAGGCAGGATGATTTGGCAAATGAACACTTTTTGGGGCCCAACTTTAAACCGGCAGCATGAAACCTCGAAAATACATCGTGTAGATCAGCGAGATGTTGGCTAAACGTTTCTGAAAATACCAAAACATCATCCAAGTAACACAACACTGCACGAAAGGTAAGGCCATGCAAGACTTTGTCCATTAGTAACTGGAATGTATTCGGCGCTGTTGATAGGCCCATAGGCATCCGCTGAAATTGATATGTCCCGAAACATGTGTTAAAAGCAGTATAGCGTCGCGACTCGGGAGCAATGCCCATCTGGAAAAATCCAGACGACAAGTCAATTGAAGTGATAAAGTTTGGTACACGTTCACTAAATGACTCTGTCAATTCTTGTAGATTGGGAATAGTATAGTGGAATGGACGTGTCTGTGAATTTAAATGTCTGAAATCACAGCAGAAACGATATTGGGCCAAGCTCTTTTCCCGCGAGTTATCCTGGAGTTTATCCAGGTCTTTACAGCGTTTAGTCACTAGCACAATGGGACTGGTGATAATAAGATCATCCATTTCAGAAACTGGAGTTATGATGCCCTGTGATAGGAGTTCATCTAACTGATGACGCAAAACCTGACGTTTATCCGGAGAAAGTCTGTATGGTTTCTGGTTTTTAGCTACAGGGTCCGGTTTTAACAAAATCTTGTGCTGAACAAGATCCGTATAACCAAGTGACGGATTATCTGGGGTAACAAAAATGTCAGCATGTTTATGTAAAAGTTCAAACAATTGTGACCTTTCCTGTTCCGATAGGGTATCAGAAACATCAAAATAAGAACTAAATCTTTCATTATCAACAGAGTTACTTGCTCTTGGTTTATCTACAGAATGAGTAGGACTTGATGTAGATAAATGGTTACATGAAAACATTTCAGGGCTATTCTGAAAAAATCTAGTACTCGGCAAACTACACTTCTCATTATGTACATAAATCTTATTTACACTATCTAAAACATTCCTATGTGCTGTGCAGAAATTTGATTGCAAAGGTAAATCATCAACAGCACAATTACATTTCTCAAATAAGTCAACATTTGTACAAGGTTTGGCAGCTTGAATATTTTCCTTAGAAACACATTTATCAAAAACAGGTGAATCAAAAATGTGACACTTGGCAACATGACAACATTTGACATCATTTGTAGTATCACTTTGACAACATTTGGCATCAAGACAAGTGTTGACAACATGAGAACATTTGGCATCATTTGTACATTTGACATCACTTTTGCCATGATGTTGACAACATGACATATTCACTGATTGGGTAAATGGGCTATGCTGGGCAACATTAGAGATACCAGTGGTGGCATCACTTGAACTGGGCATACCAACATCAAATGTAGACTGAGCAACATGTTGGCAACATTTATCATCAGTAAAATTGGTATTTACAGGGGACATCAAATGATTGGATGAACTAGGTACACTGACATCAGATAAAGACTTGGTAACAACATGACAACATCTAGCAACATCAGCGGTCAAGTCTACATTAGTGTCAGCGGAACTAGTACTAGCATCTGTTGGTAACATAGCATCATGTACATGGGCAACATTTTGGCAAAATTTGGCATCAGTAAGTAATGAATCTACACTGGAGTTAGTAGGCCCAGATTTAGCATGACCTTTGTCTGGAAATGTATCTGGAGCATGAACATTGAAATTGTGGTCATTCAATATAACATCTTTGTTGAAATTTAAAACTTGAAATCGCCCCAAAACCTTGCCTCTAGGCACTGTTACTGATTTACCTGTGGGATTTAGTAGTTGTACAGGTATCATACACTTTTTATTGACATTTACAACACTCTTAGCCATAAGTAAACCACTTTTGTGTAGTTTTGTATTACCCTGACATACACCCTGGACACCATATAAAGTATTTGGAACAGAAGCCCATAATTGACATTCACTGTTGGGTGAAATCACACATCTTTTCGAACACACTATATCAGCTCTGTCTGACAAGTAAGTGTAATTACCAAAATCTAGGGTAATATTATAGGTAGCCAGATAACTAACTCCCAACAGTAAAGGGTGGGAGCTTTCCTGAATGACAAAAACTTCAATACTATGGTTACCATGGGGAGTTTTCATGTAAACTTTTGCTTTACCATAGACGTGGATTGTTTGGTTATTTGCTAAAACAATGTTGGTACAACTATCAACACAAAGTGATGATTTACAATGGGCAGGAATTGAGTCATACATGTAATGGGACATGACATTTATCTGACTACCCGTATCAATCAAAGCAGCAACATCTAAGTTACCAAATTTGACAGGCATGTACAAGAAATGCGAGTTCATATCTGATTTTGTGGCACCATCAGACTTAAAGTCAGTGTTTGTGTCAGAGTCAGTTTCTAGTGTGGTGGCATCATATGTGGAAATTGAGGTGGTCTGGGGAATTGGTATGGCACTGGAGGTACATGGCCCGGAGAGTTGTGCCGTGAGTTCCTCGCCGGGGCTTGGTAGTTTAACTGTCCACACATTAACGCGGTATGGCCATCCTGACAACATAGTTGGCAGATTACATCAGGTGATGGAATACCTTGTCCATTCCATAAACACTCGAATTGCTTATGTCCCTTACCTCCACACCGATGACATGTTATGAAACCAGCACGGTTATAAGGGCTTGTTCTGTCTGGTGCGCGCTCGCGTACACGTGACGTGGTAATATCAGGGGAACGCCCATATCGTTCATGTGTCTCTAAGTTAACTAGATGTGTATTTGCCATCTTGTCTACGACTGTATTAAGTTTCTCAACAATAGAGTTCAAGTCAGCATTGGTACTAGTAGTTGACACAGGGGCTACATGCGACACACTGGTTGGAGTACCACCGGTGTTACTAGACACAGGTATCAGATGTGACACACTAGCATCCCCAGAACGAAAACCATATAAGCTACCCATCTGTGCAGCTGTCAATGCAGAGTGACTGTCCATCGGCTGACCGGCACTTACAAAAAACTGCAACTTTTCCGGCAGTGCAGAAATAAACTTGGACAATATTTCGACATCAGATTTGCCCACCCGTTGGCCCCTTTCAATAAGTCGGGCGTAAAAATCCTCAAGTGGCTCGTGGGGCGAAAGTGTCATGTTCACAAAATTTTGCACTTCTAGAAGTAGGGCCGGACTTGAAGCAGAGAGTTTTGTGTATTCATCTTGGAAGGCCTGCTGTACAACTTCCCACTTTTGGTCATGTAATTTGTTTGTATTAAACCAGGTCTGAGCCGGTCCATGCAGTAAGAGATGGAATAATGGCACACGTTTATCGTCTATCTGGTTGTCGGGGTCTCCAGCCAAAGAGTACAAATTGACATAAGACTGAAACTCCTGCATAAACTTCGCAGCATTCTCATAGGCTAAGCCTGAAAATTTCCGGCACTTAGATATGTCCATGGTGAAAGGTTTGTGGTTATTAGAACTAATACGACACACAGAAGTATGTTTCTTAGTGTAAGCAGCAAAACGTTTATTACAGGCTGTATCAGTAGTTACTCTGGGCGTAAATGTTTTTACTGAAGACTCACGACGTGGAAAAAATAAATATTCATCAGCACAATTTATGTTCGAACGTATAAGATCAGACGGCGGAGAATCACCAAAATCTGATGCCTGCAGACAATGAGTTTTCAAAAATGTGTCCGATAATATACCATTATTACATTCGACATCGGATCGTCCAAGATTTACACCTGTAGTTAAGTCGGTATCATCAGCAGAATCAGTAAGTTCATATTCCGACAAACTGTACAAAACTGTTGAACTTAAATCGTCGGTGTTGAACGAATCCATTTAGAAGCGTCATTATAAAACATCAGATATTCACACGTATCAAAACAGGGAAATGTTCAATAATTAGTTCCGTATGTGATTAAAATATTGATTGGAAACTGTTGTGTGGTTGAGCTGATAAAATCGGTCCTCACCTGCTAAAGTTCATATCATTGTTATATCGAAGAGAAGGCATTGTAAAAAAGAAACAGTTCAGTCAAGGCGTGCGTTTCCCGCGAAAAAGTCACGTGGATGACCGATGAAAAATGTGGCATTGTCAATAAACATCAAAATAGCACCTGGAACCGAAGATAGACTTGTGATGAGGTACCGGAAACGAAGATCGATTCTCCACCATGTGATGTAAATATATAGTTTGTGCAGAAATGTAGTTTATGCGAATCTATACACATAGGGAAAACACATCCACACCTGTGATGTAAATATATAGTTTGTGCAGAAATGTAGTTTATGCGAATCTATACACATAGGGAAAACACATCCACACCTCCGGTTCCATCTTTTTATTCTCTCTCCTTTTTTTTTTTATCTCCGTGCCCCGGAGAGTTACAAACAAAATTGTCTAGTTTTCTCTTATTTTAATAGCAGTTCATGGTTTTATGTTTCACTTGTTTTTCTTTCATTTTTATCTAGAATTTGTGAAAGTCTTCTCTGTCCACAGGTACCTGAAGGGATGCCTTCAAATGTGTCTTCTTGAAAGTTTTAGTACATCTGTATGTAATGGAATTAATCCCTTTGGATTTAGAATTCCTAACTGACTTTTTCACAGCGAATACAGGATAACGGTCACTGATATTAATGTTCGTTGAATCACAACGTACAAAATCCACTGGGGTGTTTGTCCATATATGGTCAATGCACGTACAGGTGTTTTCGGTGATTCTGGTCGGAACTTCTACCAGGTTGTAGAGTCCCAGACTTTCCAAATCAGCCTTTAAATTTCGGTATGAAGATGATGAACTGAGGGCATCAATGTTCAAGTCTCCCATCAGAATCAGGTTGGTATTTTCCGAGGCAGCACGATCAACACTGGCTACCAACAATTCAGACCAATCACTTCGTACAGTTGGTGGCTTATAGAATGAACATACTAAAATTGGTAAAATGCCTTCCTGACAATGCTTCTATCTATTCTGCTGAGGCATGCGCCATCAACTTAGCGCTTGATTATATTACAGAGAATCACGTTAAATATGCAGTCGTGTGCTCAGATTCCTTGTCAGTTCTGCAAGGCTTAAAAGCACGCAACTTCAAGAATAACTTGATCTCCAATCTTTTAATCAGATTAAATTCCATGTCTAGCTGCGGTATAACATTCATATGGCTCCCTGGACACGTTGGCATCAAGGGTAATGAAATGGCAGATAAAGCTACCAAAACTGCACTAAATCAGCAGCCATCAAATACAAAACTGCCCTACACTGATCTAAAACCGACAATTGCTGCTGCCATCAAAGAAAGTTGGCAGCAGCTTTGGTCACAAGAAACCAGTAATAAACTAAATAAAATCCAGCCGAGATTGCAAATCAACCTCCCAAAGCGGAAAGTCCGTAGAGAGGAGGTTGTGTCCTCTTGGATGAGAACAGGACATACCTATATCACTCGCTCATTCCTCCTTAGGGGTGAAGACCCACCAATGTGTCATGCGTGCAACTCGCCGCTAACTGTTGAACACATTTTACTTGACTGTGTGGACTTTTCTCATATTCGTCATAGGTTTTTCCAAGTCCCAGACTTGAAAAACTTATTCACTTCCGTGGACTTGGACACCATCCTTAATTACACAAAGGAAATCCGCCTTTTTGATAAAATATAGTTATATGACGTCCGTCTTTTAAAACTACCGCTCAAATATAACGAACTTGTTTCAGTTTTTTAACGGTTTTTAAACTATTTTCCATGTTTTAAACATTTTGTTTTAATCAAAGAGTCTATTTTTTGTTTTAACAAAAATAGTTTTATGTAGTTGCTCTTCTATATAAACAGTTCGGCCCAAAATGACCTTTGCTGTCGACGGGCCGTTAAACAAAATCAAATCAAATCAAATCAACAACATGTGCGATATGTTCTTGATTCCTTGCCAAGGTGTTAATACCCTGGTGAATAGAGTCAAGGTCATCTTCTGATAGAGTACCAAATAGGAAGCTCAATGCCTTCCCTACTATTGGAAGTAAACTGCGTTTATACCGATTATTCATGGTCTTATATTCCAGAAATCCATCCTTAACAGAAATGTAGCTGACATTTAAATATTCTATCTCTCTTTTGACTGCGGTTATAGTCTCTTGATACTCGTCCCTTGTATGTAATGCAAATTGTTGTTGAACCAGCGCATTAATGTGCGACGCTTCGGCTAAATCAAGATTTAGCTTTAATTGGAAGTTCTCGAAAGTTCGAAAGTCAATAACGGCCGTTACAAGCCATCGGGAGCGTGTAAATGATAGCTCATTGATCTTATTAAAGATAACATTTTCGCGTACAAGTGGGGATGACCTCACTTGTGGAACCCAACAAACTACCAAACCTACGGCAATTGTCAGTGTATGTATCAGCTTCATTGTGCTTAATTGTTAACGGGTGGAGATCACAGAAAATTTTACGATCAATGCAGGTCACAGATCCCAATTCAATATCTGCAATTACAAAACGATTATTATATATTTACAATCTATTTACAATGGTCAATTAAATGACTGATTAACCTTATGGACACAAAACCTTATATAAGTTTGCTCAACACATTTAACAAGGATTCCGCTATAGCTACTTTGCGTTCACCCTTTTTTGTTTTATCTTGAGAATTTAGGAACTGAGAAACTTGATTGACATACAAAGATTCGTGGTCGCTATCGACATTGTCACTGGCGCTATTAGAACTTGAGGCCTCCACAGGGTTTACGGTACTCCTGTTTGAGTCGGAGGCAGAGGGACTGGAACGATCGGGGGGGCTATTAGAAGTTTGGGCTCATTTCCACCGTTTTGTCAATTCCATCAGGGAGATGTTGTCCTCCCCCGATGAAGAAGACCTTTCCTGACGGAAACGACGGGCAATATCTGTTAGCGGTACATCTGAGTCGGAACTTTCCGAATCAGTATCCGCACTATCGGTTGGCGGGACAACAAACTTCGCCAGACGTGATGGACGACCTGTCGGTTTGTGGGGAATCTCCCATTTATCAATTTTAGCAACTCGAAGGTGTTCGGCGTGGGCCTTAGTAACGGTTCCATCTAATTGGTTTCTAATTACAAAGCTTAGAGGTGTCGTTTGGGATATAATTCTATAGTACGGTGCCCAATTGTTATCCAGTTTATTTTTTCGTAGATGGTTACGATAATACACGGGGTCACAGACTTTGAATTCAACGGGTTTAGTAAATCTATTAGCATAGCGTTCTTGTCGTTGTTTGGCACTTTTGAGATTTTTATGGACTAACATAAATGACTTGTGCTGCTGTTCAAGCGCAATTTGATGGGGTTCCTCTCCAACATACTTTCGTCGCAGGTTACAACTGGCAAGACTACATCTCTGTTATATAACAAGAAAAATGGTGAGAATTTGGAGGATTCACTGATGTTAAAGCGGACAGCTGCCAGCGTCTGATTGAGATATACGTCCCATGCCGTCGTGTCATCGTCAAGTTTTTTGGCCAAAATATGGTGTAACGTTTGGTGAAAGCGTTCTACCTTGGCATTACTTTGCGGATGGTAAAATGCCGTCGTTAGGTGGCTGATATTCAATACTGCTAAAGTTTCTCTCATAACCCTATTTTCATTTTACGTCCCGTTATCAGTAACAATCTGTAATGGTACCCCATATCGTGGAAATAATTCTTCAATTTAAAGATGGGTGATAGTTTCCACACTTTTGTCAGGTACGGCAAAGGCTTCGGGCCAACCGCTATACCAGTCTACAAAACTGACAATGTATTTGTTTCCCGATAACGACCTGGGGTAAGGACCTGATAGATCTAGTCCTACCTTTGCAAAAGGAAACGGCGGTATATCTGTTTCCTGTAATGGGGGTTTTCGTTTCTGTAGGCTTCTTTTTTGGCATGGAACACAATCAGATATGTAGGAATAGAGCTTTTTGTACAGGTTTGGCCAGAAATATTTTTTGTTTAATTGCCTCACAAGTTTTATCTATGCCCATATGCCCGTTTTCATCATGATACTGTGTAACTACCTTGCAACGCAAGTGCTCCGGATCATATAACCTCAAGGTTGTCTTATTATCTGGTTCAGTTATGTAATAAAGTACTCCCTCTACTAGCATGTATTTCCTATGTATCGCCTTACTGTCATCAGCTTCAGTCAGTTTTTGTATTAAATCAGCTATTGTCTCGTCCTTTGGCTGTTCCTGTCTCATATCGAGATCTAGCAAGGTTGGGCTCTGGTTGTCAATGTCAGCATCACTCGCTATCTCACAACTAGCAAAATCCTTGGGATCGAACTAATTGGAATTCAAGACCGCTATTTCAAAAGTTTTATCCGTAATGTCGGGGCAGTCATCGTTTGGGGTTTGTATCGTCCTCTGTGGTCTCTCCTGGGGACCTTGATAAGAGATCAGCACAAGTATTTTCTGTCCCGGGTTATACTCTACTCGACAGTTGTAACCTGATAGACTTAACGCCCAAAGTTGGATCTTCCTATTTTGCATTGGAGAGTCTAATATGTACTTAAAGGGTTTATGGTCCGTTCGAATAACAATTCTGCGTTGTGTAAATAATGGTCTAATTTTTGCAAGGCGTAATGAATGGCATAGGCCTCCTTTTCTATAGTGGACCACCTAGTCTGTGTATCGCTCAGTTTGTGCGACAGAAAGTAAATTGGCCTTTCATTCTTAATGTTTGGCAAGAAGGCCTTTTCCCCTATTGCAGACTGTGTGAGACACGCGCCGATGCATCTGTCACTAGCATCTGTGTAACAAATGTACGGTTGATTGATATCAGGATAAGGTATTGCCGTGAGACTATCCTTTAAATATATAAAAGCTTTTTCACATTCCTGAGTCCACTTAAATTTCGCATATTTCCTTGTTAAAGCTATCAGTGGCTCCGCAATGTATGAAAAGTTAGGGATAAATCTGCGGTAGTAGCTAGTGCACCCAATAAATCCTCGTACTTCCCGTACGTTTGTTGGTGCAGCCATTGCTCTTATAGCCTCAATCTTTTGCATGTCCGGCATAACACCACCTTTGTTGATAGTAAATCCAAAATATTTCGTTTCGGTCTGGGCAAAAAACATTTCTTCAGCTTAAGTCGTAAGTCATGCTGACGGAGTCTATTAAAGACAATCCTAATATGTTCCAGATGTTCCTCTTTTGTGGGGGGAAATATTAGTATGTCGTCCAAATACGCTATGGCCATATGGTCTAACCCTCGAAGAACTATTGACATAAGTTAGAACACCGCGGGTGCATTACTCAGTCTGAATGGCATAACGTTAAATTCAAACAAGCCTTTATGGCAAACGAATGCAGTTTTCTCTCGGTCTTTTTCGTCCATTAGTACTTGCCAATAGCCCGATTTTAAGTCTAGAGTGGTAAAGTAATGTGCCTTACCTAGCAGGGCCAAAATATCGTCTATAAGCGGTAATGCATGAGAAAAGGGTTTGGTTATTTTATTAAGCTGCCTAAAGTCGACGCAAAACCGTTTTGTACCATCCTTTTTGTCTATGATAACTATGGGAAATGACCATAGCAACTTCGACCTCCTAATAATGTTTGCCTCTAACATATCCTCTACGGCTTTGTCAACTACCTCCCGTTTACGCAGGGGGGTCCTGTAAGGTTTTCGTTTGATGGGCCCCTTACTTCCCATGTCTATTTTCATGGTCACTGTGTCTGTATGGCTCAAGTCTCTGTCATCGTCTACAAAAAGGTCCCTATTTGTGTGAATCAACTCTGTGACTACGCCCCTATGCTCTCGTGTTACTTTAATTTCCCCTAAATTGTCCTTAGTTACGGTAGGCGCCACACATTTGGTCGACCGAGTATGAGTCTCAACGAGATTAGCTTGACCTAGGGATTCAGTCTTGCCAATTACACAACCATGTTTTAGTTTATAATATTTGTTGGTATTATTAACAATCATAATGGCCAAGTGTCCACGGCTCGACACTTTTGTCACGGCATTACCGACTATGAGGCCAGGTTCGGTGCTGATGTAACCTGAATCCATAGGTTTTACCTGCAGTAGCTCTGCAGTTCTACAGTTTGCTGGTCCT
The DNA here is from genome assembly GCF_031769215.1 of Ylistrum balloti. Lineage (NCBI taxonomy): Eukaryota > Metazoa > Mollusca > Bivalvia > Pectinida > Pectinidae > Ylistrum > Ylistrum balloti. The sequence continues at coordinate 29,765 of NW_026783099.1, forward strand.
ACCCTACCAAGACATAAGGTAGCTGTTTGTGATTTCAGACCAACATTTTGCCTTAGGCGCACAAGTGATGCAATATGGATATCTTCCTCTAGTGGGATGTATTGATTCCGGAATCGTAAGGAACCTAGATCAAAATACAACCTCACGCTATTGTCTGTCAACCAGTCTCTGCCTAAGATAAAATTTCGATTCATGTCTGTGACCACATGAAATAACTGGGTTACCGTAGTATCTCCTAATTTGAATTTTATATCAACACAACCTTCTACTGGCAATGTGTCCCCATTTACCGATTGTAGCTGAACTTTTGGCTTCCTAATAACAGGGGATGGCTTTAAATGCCCCAAAACGCGCTTATGTACTAGCGAGACCTCTGCCCCCGAGTCAACTAAAGACCTATATCGCTGTTTCCCAATTTTTATTGCACATGAACTCGGACTCCCTGCCAAATGTATCTTGCAAACTTTACTCTCCCCAGCGGTTTCATTCAAGGGAGAGCTACCTAGTTTTTTCTTTGTCTATATTGAGGGCACTCTCATTGAAAATGGCCTGAATTCCCACAAGCCCAACAGAGCTGCTGATATTGGCCCGGACCAGCCCCAGTTCCACGTGTTTTCAACCTACATTCCTTAGCAATGTGCCCTGTCCTGCCGCAGTTGTGGCATTTACCGGTAGCTCTGCTATGTCCTACATCCATTGGCACTGCCGCTGGGCCAGTGTCCATGGGTTCCACATGCCTACCCTTGGTTACGGTATTAGTACGGAGCTGGAATCGCCGTCGCAAATTTTGTTCGGCCATAGCTACGTTCACCGCTTCCCGTAATGTTGGCGGATTTTCTCACATTACCTTCATCTTTAAGCTATCATTAAGTAGCCCATCTACAAAGAATCCGACCAGTTGCTGCTCTACGGCTGGATTGCCCCTTTGCATGTTAGCATAGGCCTCATCGGCCAAAGCCAACAGTTTTTCAGCAAATCTGGACGCTGTCGTCCGATTTCTGCTTGGCTTTCTGCAGCAGAACAAAAGCATGCTGTGGATCGGTTATCTCCGAAAATCGGGAGGCAAGCTCCGCCTTAAGCTCTGCCCAAGTTCCCTGGGGGTTTTCATCAACGTAACGTTTCACATGATCTCTCACTGGGCCCTTACTAGCTTGATACGCTACTGATTTTATTCTATCAGCAGCTATCCCGGTTAACGTAGCATATTTTTCTATCGATCCTACCCACAATTTCTTCAGGTCCCCCTCATAGCTGTCTACTGCGCCTGCAATCCCCTGGGTATTGATGGCCGACGTGAGTCCAGTTAATTGGGCTGTCAAGTTTTCTATTAAAACACCAACATTTTCTGCCATAATTAATTTACTAAATTTGTTAGAATAGGTCTATCCCAATTAATCACTCACCTTTATAGAGAATCTGTCCTGTTGTATATCCCTTTCAAGATGTTGGTAAAGTTCATAAATCCATGGACACACATTATTTTGTTTCCTATGAACACTTTTTCCTGTGTTCTCCCAGGTTCGAAATCCTGGTCACGGCACCAAAAATATCCATGTGTGTTACACAATAATTACTCCGACACATGGTATTTGAGTTAAATTTTATTTCTTGCCGTGGTAACACAAGATCCTGTTCAAGTCCACCCTCATCTCCCGCTTAAGTTCCTACTCCCCTCTACAGGCCCGCACTGCCTTGTCTAGCTCCCGAGCTCTAGTCTCCAACCACTCTCCTGCTACTCCCTTTCTACTGTCTATTGTCTTAGTATTAATAATACCAAAACACTTCAATTCTAACTAAGCCCCGATTGGATGACAATACCCCACCCCGCGAGGCATATAATTATCAAGGCATGTGCAAGCTCATGTAACCTTATCTCGGGGATCCCGATGTACTTTACCGTCCAGTGTGCTATCTACTCTGATCGACGATCCCTCTCCAGCTAGGTGCGTGAGGCACACCCTTGATATCTAAGGACTACCAAACTGCCTGTCCATCACAGGGCGTTAACCCTGGTCCAGTGCCTGACTTTTGACACCTTTTGTTATTGTTTCCAGAGAACTTGTTGTACTTTAAATTTCTGTTTTAAATTATATTCTCTAAATTGTATTTCTACTACCCATTTTGTTACACAAGTTAATAATAAGAGTAGATAACTTCCTTGTTTGTAGTCCATACTTTAGATGTCCAACAGGAACTGGTTCACACGCGAATTATATTGGAAAATGCGAAAAAAAAATCAATGGCAGTTTGCAAAAATCATAATTATTACTAGTGAATGTTCGTTAATATAATCACAATAACGTGCAGTTTGTAATAAAATGTTCCATGGTCACTCAAGGTGGCGTATCTGGAAAATTCACAGGATATTGTAAACCGTGGATGATTAACTAAATGAGAGTTAATTATTATCACTTGGTTCAGCATCCAAGGATCACACATGAATCCTATCTTGAAAATCCACACTGGATATAAGAAACACATGATTATGTACAGATGAAAGTTAATATAAGCAGACAATGATAGTCAGCTGATCGTGATTTGACACTGACAACATCAATTAAGTTTTGTCGACATGGAATCGTTCTTGGATCACCATCCATTATTGGAACTAATTCTGGCATGCATGTTAACGTTAGAGTTATTCCATCATTATTCACAATGTTCTATAAGGAAAATCCTCCATTGGAAAGGGAAGTTCCGGATCCTCATCCTTAGAAAGAAATCCACTTCGGGATTCATATCACACGGTCTCTTTTCATAAAACAAATTCATTTCACTTTATTTGGGAATCTGGTTTCGGAACGGCTTCAGTTTCTTGAAAACCAACCCCAATGTACAGTTCAACTTCCATATATAATGTTACCACAAAATAATTATTGGCGTTATTGTCCTTGGCTTGTGGGGCATTGGAAGGCTTGGTGACTGGCTTACCTGACCTTTTTCACTCTCATGGCTAGTTGATCCCTACATAACTAACCCAACCCACATCTTCTATAAATATATACAGTAACAATGATAAACACCAATACTACTATTCCCGTTCCAATCAGTCCCCAGTAAGGAAAACTTGGAAGTTGTAGCTACAGACCTAGTGTAATTCATTGATGAGTTCCCGCATGGGAATCTGTTTAACTGGCCGCAGTTTGTTGGGAAGTTCAACCTGTGTAAAATTATGTAAAGATGTATGGAATGGTTCCCGTAATTCATTAGGATTTCTTCTATGTCCCTTATAGTTACAAAGTTGCTCTTTTGCTCATAGAAGGGTAATAAACTAAGTTTTCCATTGGCTGCTGAACAGGTGCCGATCTAACTTTAAAGATACCTAATGGACGTTGTACGAAGTAAGTGTACACCTATTTGCTTGGTATTTGACACACTCTGGAGAATCGTGCTGGCTCATTTAGTTATAACCCATTTACGCAAGTATTTGCTGCAGGTCGAGAAAAGGGTTCTACTACTGTAGAACAAAATTTTGAAAATTTTGTGGTCATCCCGTGTCAAAAGTGCAACGGTGCACATTTTACTTAAAATAGTGTGATACACTGGGTTGTGCATTTGTCAGTGTGGCCGGCAAGGTTGTATTCATCTCATCATCAGAGAGGATGACATAT
>NW_026783100.1:0-194868 GCF_031769215.1 Ylistrum balloti
TATAGTTGCATTACGTTACTTTTGAATAAGCACTAAAAATGATATATCCACTGTACTGATGGCTGATGTCATGACCTTGCTGACCCTGTAAGACCATGGTCAGCATGAATAATGTTAAGAATTTTATAATTCTAAATTAATTTTACAATATATACGAATGAAATCTGAAATGAATCTGAAAAACTGAAATTCATTGAAATGACAACGGCAAGATATAGAATATTTAAACAGACACCCCTGACAAGGGTAATAAGTGGTTTCCGAAGGCCTCTGCTTCATCAGCTACACTGCTATGTGAATCTTGTTGTTTGTATTGACAGGTTAGGGTGTCCTTCTTTGTGAATGGGTCTGAACAAGCCTATGTTGTCTTTGATGCTCATGGTTCAGATAAAACCAGCTGGTTTTCCTGTGACAGGATCCTATATACATCATGGGCTGATCTCAGTACTTAGGGAGGAAAGATTACTGCAGTATAGCAGGGTACATAGTAGATATACAATTTCCTCTTCTTTTTAGCTCACCATCAAATTACCTATTATCTCTGGTATGTTGTTTGTCCGTTGTAAACATCCCATATTACTGATATTTCTTTTGAAGCACTGGAGGGATATTTCTCAAACCTGACGTGAATATATACATTATTTTTCCATCTTCAAAACAATTTTTTTAAAATTTTATTTTGTAACTTTTCTATAAAGTGTAGACCCTCCATTGATAGAACTGTTAATGTGTATTGTTATATTGCAGAGACTTTGCGAACAGCAGACATTTTGCCATGCAGTCCTCGTATGGTAGTACATGTAATTTACATAACGGCTGGTTTGCCGTGTCTGAGGCTGGGTCTGGTTGTGCATGGGAGACACAAGCATCTGCACCATTCGCTGTTTATAGTAACATAACAACACTTGGATTAAACAATGGTATGAACTCAAGTTAAAATGAATGCCATTTGTGCACCTGTCTAACTTGTATTTACAAACAAATCCATGTACCATAGTAATTTACAACACATAATCAGAGTGTGTTACGTGGTATTTTAGATGTGCACTTTATGCATAACAGCAGGCAGTTACGTTGACATGGACACAACTATTATGCAATAAATCATGTTATTCAATCATTTTTAAAGACATACCCTTAATACTTACTTCTATAAGCCTAAGCTATTGCCGGCTGTCAGCCAGACTATATAAACTGTATTTCTCTCTACACTTATCGACAAAAGAGGATTTTGTTATCTTTTCTATATAGATTCATCTTTATACATTAATGAAACTTTTGTAATTATGTTCTCAGATTTTAGACCGAACACTATCAGTCTAAGCCTATGTTCCTTAACTACTTCCTTGGTAACTGTATTGATGATGTCATAATCTGTTGTTGTAATCCTATGACCCCCATGGTCACTCCTAGCTACACACTACATGTTTAATACTTTTTAAGAGACCTCCGTACACCAATTTATCTTCCTGAAGCCTCAGCATACATATGAACTTAGCAGGACGTTGGTTCCTCGAAAATTTCTCCAACTGAAGATTTTTCTCGTCTGATTGATTGTTACGCGATATGTTTAATAACAAATATGATTTCACATTATTTTTTAAAACCCTTTTTTAATCTGACAAACATATCTGACACATACAGAAAGCATGCTACTGTGATTGATGATCCTTATTTAGAATATAAGTTTAACAGGATTTTGTGTTTAACATTGCAGATATGGCAGTCGCTGATGTGTTTGCTGTCTCTGTCTGTAAGTATATCCTTCACTCATTCTATTGGCTCTGATCCTTGAGAGTGTCCATGTAAAAACTCAGTCAGGTATTAAATAATTGTCAAAATTAAAAAAAATATGTAGATCATTGAGACTCAGTTGCTAGTGATTCCTTTGGCTCTGTTTTACAACTGAAAATACGCTGTTTCTCCTTAAAAAAAAGCAAAAAGTCATATCTTCCCAATTTTAAACATTACTATATTTGCTCAGTATACAGGCATCAGCTGCTGTGAAATTCAGATAGAAAAGAGAAACCTACTTCGGGCTTATCATCGCTTTATGTCTTTATTTTGGTCTTTGAATTTTACACAAATATTTCTATTTATAGCCATGGACAATATTTGTGATATTGTCGCGTGTGAAAATGGTGCCACCTGTCGTGACTGGGGAGTCACTTACAACTGCCTCTGTGAAGGCGATCACTATGGATGGCTTTGTCAAAACAGTGAGTTGACTGATGAAAATTTACGTAAGGTTTCTGGAACATCTAGTCTCACTCTCCTAGTAATATCTAAGGGACCTTTCTTTATGTTTGTTCATGTTTTCTCCTTGTTGCAACAATTTAGAGTTTGGATTACAGTTTTGCTACTCAAGCTGTGAATACATAAATTATATATATAACATTTGTACTACAAGTATACATATATATGGACCAGGGTTTTCCATAAGAGCCGGTCGCCGGCCAATTTGACCGCCTACTTTGATCATTTGGCCGCCTACACCAATCCAGTTCTGTAATAATGTTCCGTACACCACTACACGTACACCACAGGCCATCCCCACCGCGCCGCGTTGCGGCTCATGTCAGCTGGCTTTGCCAGCCTCCTACTTTCACTACACAGCCTACTACTAACAAAATTATGGAAAACCCTGATGGACATTGTGTTATGTACAAGAACCGTTCATCAGATGTGATGATATGAATAAAGACACTTAACACCTATACACATTCATTTTGTGTAAAATCACTTGAATCTTATTGTCTTCAAGGTTTTTCTATCATTATTTATCAGCAGGTTTCTTGCACATAATTTTTGAACCAATTAAGTCTTGAAGAGCTGAAATTAACATTTCGTTTCTCATGTTTGATCTTTACACTGTAACAGTTGATATTCTCTATACATACTAGACAGCAGAACATGCAGTTGTATTAGTAGTCTCTATACATACTAGACAGCAGAACATGCAGTTGTATTAGTAGTCTCTATACATACTAGACAGCAGAACATGCAGTTGTATTAGTAGTCTCTATACATACTAGACAGCAGAACATGCAGTTGTATTAGTAGTCTCTATACATACTAGACAGCAGAACATGCAGTTGTATTAGTAGTCTCTATACATACTAGACAGCAGAACATGCAGTTGTATTAGTAGTCTCTATACATACTAGACAGCAGAACATGCAGTTGTATTAGTATAATTACCCATGCTGACAGAAAAAAATTAAAAGAAAATAAAATTGTAATTTTTTTCAGTCGACGGTAATTATACATCGTGGACAGACTGGAGTGATTGTACAACAACCTGTTACGCTGAGGGCACTCACTATAGGACGCGGACATGCACAAATCCAACCCCTCTAGGGATAGGACAGGACTGCACTAGATATGGAGAACCTTTGGAGATTCTCAGGTGTATTCCAACAAATCTAGATATCTGTCCAGGTAAGTATTTGCCATTTAGGAAGAAATTTTTTAGAATGACTAATCTTCACAGCTTCAGTATAGTAAGCCACAGATCTTCATGTTTATCATATTACCTCCACATCAGTTTGTGTTGTAATTTGAGGTTGGATTATGATCATGTTGACATGTTGGTATATTTTTGTTTTTTATTCCCAAACAACAGTTGTCACTTAAGTGAGAAATTATGTTGTTTTTCAACAGGCTTTGGAAGACCATGGAGATTTCCTTGTTGTGAATTTTATAATGGTTTCATTTGTTAGGATTCTTAACATTGTTTCTTTTTGTGGTTTTGATCAGAATACAACACAGGGGAGATAGCAGAGGAAACCTCCTATTACATGGTGTGTCCCTCTGACTTCTACATACATGTGTATGCGGCTAGCTACGGCAATGGGACCACATGCTATGATGCTAATGCGTTAGAAGATGTTAGGACTGCCTGTCACATGCAGACAGACACTTGTAACGTGACTTTCTCTGACACTTTCTTCTCTGGAGATCCATGTACAGCATACCCAGGTGCAGTTGTAACAGGAAGTGCCAGGTTCTACTGCGCAAGTGAGTAATATGATTGGAATTAGTTCTATTCATTTTAAAATGTATTAAATGAACAAACCTGAATCATTTCTGTATGTTGAAATAGATATGTCATAGGAAGAAATACTGAAAAAACACCAAGCCCCCGACAGGATTCGATCTAGTGACCTTTCAACCTCTAACCGGACACTCTAATGCTTAGCTACAGGGAACATCCCACTAGCCAAGTCCAGTACTGCAACATGTACTCTCAACTCAACTTCTACTCATTCTTAGAATTCAAACATGCTATAAATCTCCACCATTTTACAAAACATGAACTCCTCAGAATCAAATACTCAAGGCAATATATTGTCTTAACACTTCAGTCATAGATTTGTAGAACTCAATATAGCTGTATGTACTATTAAAGTAGAATTAGAATAAACTGCACATTAGGTCAAAGGTCATTTTATAAAGGAACAAGTAATAAACATTATGAGCAAGGAACGTTATCATTATGTATGTTTTGATTTGCAGCGATTATTTTTTGCGATTTTGCTTCAATCAGAAAATCAGCAAAAAGAAATCACACACGAAAGTTGGTTTATAGTAATATGAACAGATAACTTGTTAATCCAGTATCACATGACCGTGTTCTGACCACAAAATGTGCTGTTAGTGTGTGAATTTTTAGGTCATCTGACCGATGGGTCGTAAACATTTTCAACTTCTTCTCATGTTCTACATGTCTCATTGAGCTGAAACTTACCAGAAATGATCGTGACATGATCCTGACCAAAGTTTGTTAATTTCGGGTTGGTCCGAAATCCAACATGGCTGCCATGGCCGCCCTCTTGAAAACACATTTTTGACTTCTTCTCAAGTTCAAAATTTGAAATCTTGTATTTTATGTCAGATGACCGTTAAGGCCCACGAACCTCTTGTTTTATAAACTGGCTAAGATTTTTTTGGTTTTTCCTCTGTTTGTCAAAAGTATTGAGAAAGTACTAGAATTCATTGGTTAAACATGACATTTGATCATTCAGAGTAGAAATATTAAATTGCTGGAAAATGTGGCAAAGAAAAATATGTTAGATTAAAATATTCTTATTTTTTAAAGAAACAATATACATTCTTTGTTTGACAGAACGGCGTGAATTGGACAATTTCCGAGGACGTAAGTTTACATCTGCCATCAATTCTTCATGATACAATATAATGAGATATACATAAAGAAACTTTAATTCTGATAAATATTCAGTAGTAAAACACTGGTTATTGAACACATTATTCATATTGTTTTTGTCCTCTGTAGAGTAGGATGATCTTTCAAACATTTAAGATTTTATAGTTCAGATTAGTTGTAATGACTCGTGTTAACCTTGCCAGCCTGGCGACTGGCGTTTAAGGTGCCCGCTGGTACAGCTCCCCCTGCTGGCTATGCTGATTTCATGGCACTGTATGATGCGTCTGGGGCATACAATGAATTTGATACAGCTGCAATGACAGACTTCAGCGCAGGAGGCACTGTCTACAAGTCAACAATGCTTGATTATTGGGGAGTGAATACATCTGTCAGTGGTGTAAGTATCTTGTGATATGTTTTGAAATCATCACATCCAAAGATCTTCTGCTTCATGTGATGGGTTTGGTTGTACTACTTGTACATATAGATATTCTCAGCCTCTTTTCCTGGAAAGTGTTTCTTCTGTCTCCAACATATTTTATTGTCAAAATTGTCTTTGATTTCATATCAAATGTTGTCCTTGATTTACAGGTAAAATTATCTGTGTTTAAAGACGGGCAGGAAGTGCACTATGTAACATTTGATGCTGTGGGAAAAGGAAAGACAGATTGGTTTGATTGCAGCAATATTGTAGAGTCAAGCTGGCATGACCTACCAGATGGAAACTACACATGCACAAAGAGGTTAATATCTCATTTATCTAGCTGTGACTTTCCGTTCCGTTTCTTAAGATGAAAATGTTTTGTTCTTAGCAACTTTCTCCCTAATTTTTCAACAGTAGCAACTCTTCATTGTTATGTATATGTTAAAACTATGAGTTTGTCTCATGTTTCTTCTAGTGAAGGGGACACCTGGAAGAGAAATTTCTTCATGAAGAGTGATTATACAACCTGTACGAATGAAACAGGATGGCTTGTGCTGAAGGATTACGGGGCGACTGATGGCTGTTCTGAGTGGGACACTACAACATCTCTTCCACAGATATGGTACTCACAAACAGGTGTTCGTGTTCAATGGGCTTACGGTAAGCTGATTTTTTATCAAATATGTTTAAAACAAATTATCGTATACAGGTAGGTCCCAAATATATTTGTATACCTGGAAAATAGATAAATAAATATCAAAGTTTGATCATTCAAAATCTAATGCTTTAAAAATACTTCTGGGTGTGTTATCACCAGTAAGTTTTTTCCCATTATTATTTCATCTGTTATATTGGTAAACTGTTCCAGGTAGGGTGCATACATTACATACACAGTGTAGGTCGTGCATGTATAATACTCTTACATGTTATGTGTATTCAGGATGTGTAAGTCTTATGGATATTGTGCCGGTGCAGCATTTGAGGACTGTTTCATTAATTATTGGACAATTGTCACTCTCTTCTCCAGAATGAAATCTTTTAAAGTCATAAACAAAGAAGAACTAGTTACATCTAAATAAACATCTAATTTTTCTTTCAGGAAATAAAACTACTGCAGACGCATTGGCAATATTTCTGATGGGTAAGTCTGTTTGATACGCGGTGAAAATTTGATATTGATGCTGGGATTATTTTGTTTGAGATATGTACACCTTACATTTTTGTTTCATGTCATTTACCTGTTAAATGAATGTGTTTATGTACTTGACCCAATTATTGCTTAGTGTTACAATAGAATGAAACAATACGCCTTTCACTGTGCATGAATCCCTCTGTTTTTGCTATCTAAGCCTGGGTTGTATTGTTACCATATTATAGTCAATGTATTACCTTACTTCACACAATAAAATTTTCTATGATGTCCCCCATCCCCATCCCCACACCCACCCACACCACCATCCCCACACCCCCACACCCTCACCCACACCCACATCCCCATCCCCATCCCCACATCCACCTACAACACCCCTATCCCCACACCAACCCACACCCCCATCCCCACACCCACCCACACCCCCATCCCCACACCAACCCACACCCCCACACCCACCCACACCCCCATCCCCACATCCACCCACACCCCCATACCCTCACCCCCACCCACCCACACCCCCATCCCCACACTCTCATCCCCACACCCACATCCCCATCCCCACACCCAGCCACACCCTCATCCCCACACAAACCCCAATCCCCACACTCCCATCCTCACACCCACACCTCCATCCCCACACCCACCACCATCCCCATCCCCACACCCACACATATCCATGTATCGGCTACACCTCCTAAACTACTGAACTAATTTCAGTGATACTTGCTAGCTATAATCCACATATATTGTAGATGTGTGTTATCTGTATCAGATAAAGTTACCTCCCCTTTTCGGAAACTTACAATGTAATAGCTATTCCTAAACTAATTGATATATCATATATAATTCATGTACCAAAATGAAATACCATGTTATTTTTCTATTGAAACCTCTGTTGGTAGCTGGGGTATGAGTTGGCCTCCAGACAACAGTTCTAGATTTTTAAGTTTTCATCAAAGGTGTCGACTTATCCTAAACTTTGATATGGTGGTGTTTCAGATTGGCATATGGTGTTTAAGGGTGTAGAAGAAGTGACCCCTGAAGCAGGGACCCTGGCTAATCTGTGGACGCTAACAGACACAGAGAATGATAATGTCATGACAGCCACAACGATTACCAAATCACCAAATGTGGCTTACAAATCCAGTCTAGTCGAAAACTGGTCCGACCCATTCACATTCATAGATATGGTAAATTGTACTTTATATGTATATTTGGTCAATGATGATGATGATGATGATGATGATGATGATGATGATAATGATGGCCCTTTATTCAGGGTTATTTTTAATCTGTACACTATTTTGAATACTTTACATGTATAAAAAACCAAGGAAAATACATTTCTCTACACACTCCATTGATGTGTCTTGACAAAATGGAAAATGATTTGTAAGCATGAATATATTGAAAAGTGACTTATGATTCTAAATGTTTTGTTTTCACTAATTACCGGTAGTAATTTGATAAGAGTAGATATTGTATTGACATTTAATTGTGAATGCTCAGTGTATTCTCATTTCAAACGGGTTTCAGGTGAAGTATGGTTTCTTCACCAACGGAATTGAAAAAGCTTACACAATTTTTGACGGGAGGAGTACAACTAAGACCTCTTGGTTCACTTCAAGCAAAATACGGTTTTCCAAATATACAGACATTTCATCAGTATCAATCGGTCATTGTAGCATTTCTAGGTAAGATGTATTGCACTCGTTTTTATTATTAAATAAGACTGACAAATATTTTTGTTGACAGTAACAACTTGAGGGAAAAACTGCAAATCACATTTCAATTTTGGAAGTAGTTTTTGGTTTCATTGTATGACTAGGAATATCTTCACCTTGCATGTTTTATGAGGTTGTTTTTCATTTTACAATATATATACCCTTTTACATATATATTGGTAGCTCATTTTTGTTATACCTCATGTAACAATCTTAGTTGTAGAGAAATTGAAATGCATTTAGTGGCATGTGACAGTCATTTGATAACTCATGTTAATCCACATTCGGTGAAATGTGATAACTCATTTCTGTTTTACCTCACATCCTAAGATATTTATCATGTACAACATATATACTTTTTTTTTACATTATACTGCCCTCCTCGTCTCCCCCTGTTTAATAGGTTCGTCATTTAAATAGAAAAATGCAGTGGTTTTAGAAAGAGAATGAAATGTAGTGAGTCTATGCCAACATCTTCCTTTTGTTCATATTTTGCCCTAGTTTTATTGAATTCGATGATGGTCATGTTGACATATTGGTATATTCTTGTTTTTTTTTTTTTTCATTAAGGCAGAAAATTTTATTTAAACATCCTCTTTTGTTTCTAAAATCAGCGATTCACGACGACGTTTTCTGATTGCCCATGACATCTCAACAACCTGTAGTAGCTATAAAGCATGGATGTTGACACAGGATGTGGGTGGTTCAACATACTGCGCCTTTGATAATAGTGCATTACTCGGGAAGAACCGTCCAAACTTCCTGTATAGTGATGGCACATCGTACGGACTTCCACAACCATGTAAGTGACCTGACAATGACCAGCTGCCAGGTGTGTCATAAATTGTATACTAAGATTAATAATGCTTCAACAACATCAACAATGTATTTGAAATCATGTCAATACTTTGTATTATAATCATGATGTTTTATTTTGTGATAATTTGTATTATAATTACTACATATTTTATTTTGAGATTAAGCAGAATTACATACACTCAGACACTCCATAGTGTGTCATTTATACACACTTTGCATAATTTCTTAATTTTCATGATTTTCAAAGTAGAAAGTGAAATGAAATGATTTTGGTGTCTCAATATTTCAATTAGAAATCTATATTTAAACACATATCACAAAATATTTTTCTTGCTTCATTTGGTATATTTTAATTGAAAATTATGTATAAACAGATATGATGTAGATCCAATCTAGGTAAATCCACTAACAAGCTGTAAAATACTCATTTTTGTTATATTTCACATATCATACTTAATTCTATGTAATGCTTTGTTCCTCGTACACTTGTAGCTACGACCTGGGACAGTGTTAACTTCCCTTCTGCTGAAGTTATGGGAGTTTTTATCATTGGTAGGTAAATCAAGGCTGTCTGTGTGAGAGAGTGAGAAAGTAAGAGGTGGACTGATCAGTATGAAAAATCAATGAATCAATGAATAATTTGATAGATTAAAACAGAACTCATATGTTCAATACAACATTATAGCTGAAACTTTTATCGCTTACGAAGTGATAGAATTTGTTGCAGTGTTGATCAGTCCCTACCTAGCTATCTGTAGATTTTCAATGTTACATGTAGGTTCAAGAAGGACAAAACCCATGTATGAGGATGTGTAATTGGTTGTGTTGAATTTTAAATTTGTATTGGAAGGTGAAATATACTGTATGTGTTTTATACAATTGTTTTAGGATGGTATCCGTTAATGAAGGTTGCTAAAGGGGTAGATTTGTCGCCGGCTCTGGGTATTTACGACCTGTGGACAGGAAACTATACTTTGAATGAGTACAATGACACAGACACTGCCTTTTCCTTCGCAGCTGACACCATGCCCTACAAATCACATGTTGTGGACAATTGGTCAAACTACTACATCAAGGCAGTAAGATTTCCTCTCCATTCTATTTCTAATATTAGTAATATTGCTGAAATATTTTCCAAATCATTTTGGAAACACTTTGAATTTGTTCCACAATATTTTTATTTTGTAAACAGATGAATCAGTGTTAGAGTGTAGGTGTTGTATCAGATTACTGTCTTGTTATAAAGAGGATTCTCATTTAGGAATGAGATATTACTTGATATGTTGATGTACAGTTATGGGATATACAATGTTACACAGTCTGTGATGTGTGCATGGGGTCTGCACAACAGTTGTGCATTGGATACTACGTCTGGGCACTCCTCAATGTGTAGAGGATGTATGCACAATGTGCACACAAAGTTCCCATTGCGTTGTGTGGTCCAACAACTGTACATGGCAGGTGTCACTAATGAAGTAGAATATATTTTCCTATGATCCTATGATAATACATAAGATTGGGATTTGAATTTTGAAAGCCAACAAGTCGTGCAATATACCTTTTCTGTAGGTACGTGTATCATTCTTCGTGGGCGGAACCGAGGTGGCATACGTTGTTTTCGATGCTCATGGGACAGACAAGTTAAGTTGGTTCAGCTGTGACAAAGTGTTGTATTCCTCATGGACGGATGTGAGCAGATACGGCTTAAGGGACTACTGTAGTGTGATGGGGTATGTATATCAAAGATATGATTCAATTCCTCAGCTGTATCTGTGCAATACTTTGTACTCAGAAGACTCAAAGTCCAAGCTTGAGAACATCTCAACAGATTTGGTTTGGATTTACACCTTGGTAACATATAACATCAGGTTCTACACCTTAACCTTTAACCTTGATATGGTCATAGGTCAAGATTAAAGGATCAAAGGTCACATTAGAAAACATCTGCAAATTCATTTACCATTTGATAAGAGCAAGGGCATTTCTCTTAAATTTTCCAGTTTTGTCATTTGAAAGACAGGACTATCTCATATATTTTACGTAACAAACATCTATCTGTGAGTACAATATTTTCCAGATGCCATATTTTTCATTCATAACTCTGTAAGCAGAAGGAATTGATGTATTTTCATGTTGGAAGTAGTTTGAATACAAATGCAAATATGACATTTAGATCAATATTTCCAATGTTTCTTTTGAGTTAACATTCTAGAAGCCTGCATTAAGTAATATAACAATTTTTTTATGCAGGGACTACGGTCTGAACAGGACATTTTTTATGTCATCCTCATATGGAGACTCCTGTTCAGTAAACAGTGGTTGGTTTGGAGTCATTGAACACACAACAACTTCCTGTACCTGGGAACAGAAGCATACCAGACCTTTTGCAATCTTTAGTGATGCTACCACTGTTGAAAACTTTGACGGTAATGCTATGGTGTTGAGAAGAACTGTATATTCTATTTTTCTATTTTTACACTCCATGTACAGAGATTGAGACTGTCTTTTGTATATTTCCTTGTCCCAGTGATTTGTAGGGTATGAGGAGACAACAAATTTTAATCATAGTTGTGTTGTTCATTCCAGTTATGTCCCTCTTAATCACATCCTAAATCAATATCATAGGTTTCCTTAAAAAAAATACCAATTTTATGGCATCTATTTGGATACCCTTAATCAAGTCAGTTCAGGATTAGGACAAGATCAGGGTTAATGTTACTCTTGATACAACTTTCAGTCAATGATACTCTTCTGACTGGGATACCTCAGTTAGTTCATGTTTAAGGATTAGGACGAAGATCAGGGTCAATGTTACTCTTGATACAACTTTCAGATAGACTGGGATACCTCAGTTAGTTCATGTTTAAGGATTAGGACGAAGATCAGGGTCAATGTTACTCTTGATACAACTTTCAGTGAGTGATACTGCTCTGACTGGGATACCTCAGTTAGTTCATGTTTCAGGATTAGGACGAAGATCAGGGTCAATGTTACTCTTGATACAACTTTCAGTGAGTGATACTCTTCTGACTATGACTACATCCAAACAGATCCTATCAAACCTTGATATATTAAGATTATGGTTGAGAATATCCCCTAGTTTTCAGTAACATATATTACACTTTTTCCCCCAAAAGATTAATTTGTTTTAAGGCTCCAAAAGGGCAAGGTCATTGTTATATTTTATATGTTAAACAATAATAATAAACATGAAAGTCAAATTCCTATGTTGTATTATTAAACGAAAAGTCTTTAAATCCAGTGCTGTTTTTTTCTTTCAGACATGGCAGTAGCTGATGTCGTTGCTATATCGATGTGTAAGTATAATCACTGTTGAATTAATGATGAAATTACATCCTACTTGTGAGGAAACTGATATCACGCAATACAATCACATGTAGGAGCTTTTCTTTCTTTCTTTTTATTTATAGCTAAAGACTCGATCTGTGATATCGTAGATTGTGAGAATGGTGGCACGTGCTATGATTGGGGAGCTCGATACCGCTGTTTTTGTGATGGATATTTTTACGGCTGGCTTTGTCAGAACTGTATGTACATGTCATAGAGAAAGAGTGTGTTCATATGTTTATATATAGAACCACATTTTAGAGTTAGTGTTAAACTGTAGAGGAAAATCAACATTTATTTAAAACAGCTGTTATCTTGATACAGTAAACATCAAGAAGATGAACACAGTATATTATCTGTAGATTTCTCAAGTTTAAAAATAAGAAGAAGAATAAAGGAATAAAAATACAAGTCTAACTATGAAATATCTAACAGAGTTCAGTAAATGGATTATAAATCTGTTCTTATCGCTGAAATGTTCAGTAACAACAGACTTAAAGCTGCTTAAACTTTGCAAAAATAAAAAAAAAAAAAGATTTAAGTTACTTTAGCCAGCATAACAGATGCAATTACATTGTTTCAATGAATTTATACAAATTTGAGCTGAAGAATATACTATTTTGTTTTCCTTGATGTCAGTGGATGGTAATTGGACAACATGGAGCGACTGGAGTGCCTGTAGTACGTCATGTTACGCCATAGGTACACAGTACCGTTACCGTAACTGTACAGAACCAGCACCAGTAGGGCATGGGCTTGACTGTGGATATCCCGACCTCGAGGTGCAGACCTGTGTTCCGGATCATGACGTCTGTCCTGGTAGGTTCCTCTCGCCCTCTGGGTCTGATATTGACTCCATTATCAACCATCATCTGTTCCCTGTATTATTAGATTGGCTTTAATATTTTTTTTCATTACTTTATTTTTCATTGAATTTGAATTTGGAAAATATTCCTGTTCTTCATTGATTTCTCTTTAAATTTTAAATATCCTAGAGGTAGTTTTGAATTATTCAATATTCGTCAATCTTAAAAAGAGTTGTGATGCTAATTGTGCTACACATGTACAATAAAAAGTAATCTTTTTATCCACAGAATACAACACAGGCAATGAATTTGAATTTGGAAAATATTCCTGTTCTTCATTGATTTCTCTTTAAATTTTAAATATCCTAGAGGTAGTTTTGAATTATTCAATATTCGTCAATCTTAAAAAGAGTTGTGATGCTAATTGTGCTACACATGTACAATAAAAAGTAATCTTTTTATCCACAGAATACAACACAGGCAATCTGAACGAGACTCAGAACTACACCATGATATGTCCTGTTGGCTACTATATATACGTTGATAATGCGTATTACGGCGATGGAACCAATTGTAACACAACTGATGCCATAAACAGGCTGAGAGGGTACTGTCATGGACAGACAGATAGTTGTCAGTTCTTCTTCACGGACTCCTACTTCGGTGGTAATCCATGTGCATCATATCCAGGTGTACTTAAATATGGATACGCCAAACTCAACTGTATCAGTGAGTATCTCACAAATCTGTTAACTTTAGAATTACATAAAGACTAATTCACTTGGGAACCAATAAAATTACAGTGATTTCTAGGTATTTCTGTTGATACCAAAATGCCATGAGATTCAGTTAGAATTTCATTTGGTACATTCATCTTCTATATAAGATCCAAAGTCAGTCAAGAAAAAAATGTTTTTTCTATTTTCAAAACTTTACACTTCATCATTATTTGAATTTCTTGTTTTTTGTTTTGGAAATTCTAAAAATAGCATGGCATAAAACTTTTTTTTTTTTTTTTTTTTTTTTCAAATTTTTACATAAAATCATTAAGTCACTTTGCCCTAAATAATTGGTATATGTTTCCTTGGAACACGATACTTTGGAGCAGAGTTTTTGGGGAAAAGCTGATGTCAGATACGGAACTGGGAAATGGTAAATCACATGTAATCAGCCCGCCAGTCCAGTATTCCATAAGTACTACTCATTCCTTATGATCTTTTTCTGTTTTATCCGTACCTGTTGGAAGATTTCTGATTGTTGTCACCTACTGTTGCTTTCCAAACTTGCTGCACTACCACAACCTAACATTGGCCAATATTTCCATAGGCTGTGTTGTCTAGCATATTGGGTTAATATTCATGTGATCTCAGTGAAATTACATAAACATTGCACTGATCTTTATTGTATAAGGTACAATTTCTTGTTTTTATAAAAATTGTTAGAGGCATTTCTTTCATGGTGTAAAGACTAGAACAATTGGTTGATGAAATTAACAATCTTTTGTCTAACCAAATTGTAACCCGGTGATCTTAAATATCCATTTCAGAACGACAGTTACTGGACACTTTTCAGGGAGGTTAGTATAGTCGAATAAAAATTTCAAATCACACAAGAGTGACATCAGTACAGATTATTGAATCATTGTCAAACAAGAGGCTTATAGGACCTGTGTCACTCACCTGGTTGGTTTGAATACAACTGCTCAACCATTCTGATTGAGAAGGATTTTTAAGTTGTACCCTAATTTGCCTCCGTTGTTTACAACAAAATTTGCCATGTCATGAAAGTCATGAGTTTTCTACACATTTTAAAGATATCTTGGTTATCATCTCAACTTAGAAAATATGACAAATTTTCTTTGAACATTGGAGTCACACCATTGTTTTCAATGATGTGTTGTGATCTGTTTGAGTCATTTATATAAAGAATGCTGATAATGAACGACATATTATGGTTAAGATTGTTTTGGATCTGAAGTGATGTTTATCACATAATGTTTCAGCTTGGAGGCTTGTGTTTAAAGCAGCACACAACCAAGTCCAATCTGGTTATTCTGATGTGAAAGCTTACTACGATGCTACAGCAAGTGATACAGAGACAGACTCAGATGTAACAGATAAAACAGACTTCAGTAGCACCGCCTCCATTTACAAGTCATCCTTACTCGACAACTGGGGCAGTACTGCCTCAGCACAAGCTGTATGTTTATCACGTTTAGTGTGAACCGTGTTTTAGCTTGTAGCTATCTGTTTATGTCTAGGTATCATGCAACTTCATAGACTGAGTTGACACTGAACCAAAAAATAAAATTGCTGCCACGACTAACAGTGATTTATCCAAAGAAAATCATTTTTTCATTAATCTTAGTTTTAAAACATTGATATATCATTTGATCCATCAAGTGTCATAATTATTGTTATTATTATCATAGTCTTGACAGCCCGTCAACACATAAAAGGTCATCAGGGCCGTCAACTGATGAAACATACTGCGATAAGTTTGATTAAAAAGACCATGTCTTTTGGATAGTGTACAACGATATACCTGAATATGTCTTTATCTATTTCACAGCTACGATTGTCAATATGGAAAAATGGCAAAGAAGTGCATTATGTGGTGTTTGACACCTTTGGGAACACAAAATCAAACTGGATGGACTGCAGCAAGATTTTGTATTCAAGCTGGCATGACCTGACAACTCAGAATATATCTTGTCAGATAAGGTATGTATATATTATAAATGTTTTCATTTACTTAATACTCTATACATCTTGGTTTTCTAAACTCTTTATGTTTTTTTGTATCTAACAGAGAGGACAATACCAAGAAAAGAACATTCTACTTAAGTCGGCAGGGATATGATGGTTGTACCAATGAGGGTGGGTGGTTAATGTATAAAGATGTTGGAGCTTCTGATGGCTGTTCTGAGTGGGATAGTACATCAAACACCATGCCCTACATCAAATACGCTACTGGTACCGAGTTTGTCACATGGTCAACAGGTAACTGATATGATTACAAAAAAAAATTCTTTCACCTATTTTACATTTTTTTTTTATTGTTTTGTAGAAATAATTACTGTTTTTTCTTTACAAAAAAGAAAAAAATGAATAAATAAATGAAATTAATGTAAATGTTGAAATGAAAAATGATATATTTTCAACATCACCTGATTTATCAAGTTATGTCCCTTTAAGGTTAGTAAAAGAGAAATGAATACTGATATATTTTGTATCTTTCTAATTATTTTTGTATTTATAATAGATCCTCTCGTGGGAGATGCAGATGTCTTGGCGATATTTTTAATGGGTAAGTCATTCCAGGTTTGGAGGTTTTAAATTGCAAGTGTTTGAAGTATCAACCCAACATTGTGACCACATTCTCAGATCTCTAAATAATATGTAAGTGAATTTAAAACAAGACAGAATGTATCTGTTAATAGTGGTTATTGTCTGTGACAAGGCTAGAATATACATCCAACTCATTAAGATTCTTGGTTTGGCATTAACTGTTGCCAAAAGGACATCTATTAAATACTCTACTTTTCTATTGACAATGTTTCACAATGTCATGGATTTATATTAAAATGTAATATTCAAAACACTGGTGTATTGGATATTCATCGATACATTTTGTCGTTTATATTTTAAGACACATGATGATCTGTCTTCATAAAGATTGACATTAGTCATTTTCACCTGACTAAATCCATAAAAATTGATTAATGTTGCGATACAACACACTATATGCTAATGAGAACATTTTCTTGATAGATTGGTTCATGGCATTTAAAGGATTGGTGTCTTGAATATTTTTAGATTCATTTTGTCATTTTATATTTTAAGATACAAATTTTAGAACATGTGTTGGATGATCTTTCTTCATATAAATTTGTCATTTTCACCTAACCAAAGGTATAATATTGATTACGTCACGATACAACACACTATATGCTATTGTTAACATTTTCTCGTTAGATTGGTTCATGGCATTTAAAGGAGTGCAAGGCTTGGCAGCCTCTACAGGAAGTCTGGAATCACTCTGGCTCGCAGAAGACACTGAAAATTATTTAGACACAACAGCTCAAACAACTTCGACAGCTCCTGGCCTCACATTCAAGTCATCATTATTAGGAATTTGGTCTGAAACATTCACATTTATTGAAATGGTAGGAAATGTTAAAATCTATTTTCAAATGATATCTTCCATATGATGGTAATATATAAGCTTAAAGATATAATTATAATTCAATTCAAAATCACAGGGGTCGAATTTGTTAAAATGTTCAAACAACTTCTACTCATGAACTGAAAGGCCTAGAGTCATAACATTTGGCTGGTGTATATATACACACCAGGTGAGTGCAGCGGGCCCATTGGACTTTTCAATATTATTGTAACAGTGAAACCTGAATAAATAATCTTTTGATTTATGTTTACATTAACATTGCAAACACATTGTTCTTAGCATTAAAATATAGTTATTCACAGTGTCACCGCACAAGGCTGTACATGAAACTCAAAACCATGTACTTGTAATCATATGTTGGAGTGTTAAGGTCAGTTTGTTTTTGTTTACCCAAGATCTGTACAGTCATGCTAGTCATTGATGTCTTGTATAACAGGTGAAGTATGCCTTTTACTCCAACGGGGCAGAAGTAGCTTTTGCAATTTTTGATGGCCGGAACTCGACAAGTACTGACTGGTTTTCAAACGGTAGAATCATACTGTCAAGCTATGACGATATGGTCAGTCAGGCCAAGACTGATTGTAGTATAGCAGGGTAAGATATCAATGGAAAGGTATCTGATATCACTAGTATTATTATCCAGGCAGGCACATCAATTACTATATCATAAAAAATCTGTAAAACTGAATTTTAAAAGATTTTAATTTTATTCTCTTGAATAGGGTCCATGGTGGCTACGTGGTTAAGGCATATGACCGTCTTTATCACTTGCCCTCCACCTCTGGCCGCAGGTCGGTTGTTTTCCTCTGGGAACTCCAGCTTTCCTCCACCACCCAAACTTGGCATGTCCTTAAATGACCCTGCCTTAATAGGACTATTGAATATTAAGTGTTAAAGGGTGTAGATTTACTTTTGCCGGTGAAGCAGATATGCATTGTTCTCAGATATATTGAAATATTTGTTTAGATATAGAATGAGGGCTCATGCATCTTGTTACTGGTTAGATTGTAAGAAGACATTTATTGTGTTTGTAGAGATGGATATCAACGTAATTTTGCGATCTTGAAACAAGGTGGTGCTAGCTGTACCAATGTTCAAGGATGGATGTTTGTGTCTGAAAATTCATCTGAAACTTGTGTATTTGACCGATCTTCAAGTGTGGAGACAGCTCCGTTCTTCCTCTACAGCAGCGGGAGTACCTATGCATACCCTCAAAGCGGTAGGTTAAACATTTAATCTTTATCATGAATATTTCTGTTTTCTTGAATCCTATGAAACGATTTATCATTTTAAGTGAGATTTTAAACATTCCTGAATCTTTGATTTAATCCATGTTCTCATTTGCACGTGATGTATTTCCAGTGAGTTCCTGGGATTCTGCAGCAATGCCAGCAGCTGATGTCATGGGTGTTTTTGTGAAGGGTATGATTCATATTACTTACAATTTTGCAAACAAAAAATAAAATCAAAATTATATTTAAGATGGTGTAAAATATTACATATTGAATTTGTAAATGTCTGTACACCTGTTCACATTCAGTATTGGTTTCAAAAGCACAGTCTGATTAAGTTTTAATTTCTTTAATTTAAATATCTATAAATCAACAACTGTATATTTTTGTGTTGACATTACAGGCTGGTTCCCAGCTTTCCACTTCGCCCTGGGTGGATCCTTGTACTCAGCTAGCAGTGTGTATGACTTATTCACGGGGACTTACATAATCAATGAGTATAATGACACAGCGTTTTCCTTAGCGAACAATGCCATGACATTTAAATCTAATATCATTGACAGTTGGGCATCCTATTATATACAGGCGGTGAGTGATATGTCTTATATTTTATAAAATTGGTTACAGTTAGATAATATAGGATGGAATTTGTCATAAGTCATCTTCAAGTTGTGTATCACACTGAAAGATAAAGACCGATGGAGTTCAAGAACTTGATGGTAATTAAATATCTTACTGAGATCCATGAAAGCGGGAGCATTCCATCAACTGATTTCTGTTGAAGATATAAGCTTTTTTTGTTTCTTATCCACCTCAATGTCACCAATTAGAATTTAACATGTCTTGATGCTACAAAAACAAAACTTTATGTCCATAGTGAAGTCAAAACTTGCTTTGTCTTGTATAGTATTCATCTTTTCTTACTTAGTGACAAAAGATTTCTTGCTTTGAAAAATAATTGGTCTCTTTTCAATGTTGACCATGTGAATAATCATGCTTCACACAGATAAGTATCGTATAGCTGGTAAATTTCAGGCCAAAATATTTTCATGGCTTTCTTTGAAAGCGATCGGATAATATTATAATGAATATTAATAAGATTTTGACGTAAAAGAACATCAAATACACACGTGTCTCATTGTTTTAGGTTAAATTTTCATGATTTCGTTAATGTAAGGAGAAACAGCGAAAATATTGTCCCACAAAAATAACCAGCTTTGTGGTATATTATGTTTATACTGTGATCTGTAAAATATGCTGTTATTATTCATAAACCAACTGAATTATGTCAACCTATTCACAGGTTCGTGTATCCTTCTTCAAAGATGGTGCTGAGGTCGCTTACGTTGTTTTTGATGCTCATGGGACTAGCAAGACAAGTTGGTTTGATTGTGATCGGATTCTCTACTCTTCGTACAACGATTTAACAAGGGAGACGCCTGTAGACTACTGCAGTATTGCTGGGTAAGTAGAACATGTTGTTATGGCAGGGTCAGTGACAGCACTGTGGAGTTTCTGTAAACTGTGGCAGAGTGTGGAGGACAGGTTGGTGTTAATGTTAGACTCTTTTTGTTTGCTATGCTTTAATTGCCAGGGTGATGATCTTATTGATGAGATAATGAGACACTCCTATTGACTGCTATAGTTTGATTGTCAGGGTGATGATCAGATTGTCAGAGTGACGATCAGATTGTCAGGGTGATGATCAGATTGTCAGAGTGACGATCAGATTGTCAGGGTGAGGATCAGATTGTCAGGGTGAGGATCACAAGTTCACGTTGATGACTGTAGTCTGACGTGTTAGGTGATGATCAGATTGTCAGGGTGACGATCAGATTGTCAGAGTGATGACCAGATTGTCAGGGTGATGATCACTAGTTCACGTTGATGACTGTAGTCTGACGTGTTAGGTGATGATCAGAGTTTGAACTATTAATGTACACTACCTTTAAAGCAAGGCATGGAAACAATAATTGATTTTAAACAATACACAGTTAACAGATACAGAATATATAGATATCATTTACAGTATCAGAATATTTTTGTAGGGACACAAACAGACGATTCTTCCTGGAGGCTTCATATGGTCAGGACTGTACAGCTAACAGTGGTTGGTTTGGAGTTGTTGAAGGAGCAGGGTCCTGTGGATGGGAATCACTGGCAACAACTCCATTTGCCATGTTTAGTGATGCAGGAAGTGTTGAAGAGAATGACAGTATGTTATTTTTTATTTCAGTTTTAAGTTATAAGATGGAAGGGGAGGAGGTTAGAGTTGGCATATAGTATTAGCCAGGTCATGGAATAATATCCAAAACATGTCTTGTCTACTAGCAGTGTTTTACCTCACCTGGCCCAAGAGTGAGATTTAGGGATAGAGTGCCAACCTGGGGCAGGTGGTGCGGGACCCAGTTGGGGGAAAATCTATCAATTTTTTATAAATCTATCAAACAAGTTCTTCAGGAATTGCAGGATATTGTCCAATTTTGGTCTGAAATATTCTTTACAAAATCAGTTTAGTAGATACGTAGAGTCACGGCCCTCTTGGGCAGAAGGGGTAAGGCCCAGTAGGTAAAATCTATCAATTTCTATAATCATCTTCTTCAGGAGCTTCTTACTTATGATTGTACACTTGTTCTTATGCACTACAAACAGCAATGAGTAGGAACAGTTGGCAGTAACGTTTTCTGAAGGCATTTCAATGATTTATCACCTAAGTGGACCAGAATTTCAGTTAAACTTCTATCACACCCCAGGAATCCAGATTTTGTATTGGGTACCGCACATAGATTATAATTTCCTCTGAGGTAAAAACAATTTATTTTGTGAGTTCAGGGGTCAAGGAGATATTTTCCTGAAATAGTGCTTGCTATCTACATACTGTACACTTTCTGTAGCATCAATCTATTCTCCGAATTCTGCACATACTCCAGTGATATTGTGTATTTGTTCTATAGAAGTCTCCAGTGATATTGTGTATTTGTTCTATAGAAGACTCCAGTGATATTGTGTATTTGTTCTATAGAAGACTCCAGTGATATTGTGTATTTGTTCTATAGAAGACTCCAGTGGTATTGTGTATTTGTTCTATAGAAGACTACATTGATGATGGTCAGTGTTGATCAGTTTTGACCCAAGACTTCATATTTCTTTGAACATAATACAATGTATAATCTCCATTCAAATCACTTTGTTATTTCACAGTAATGGCGATTGCAGACAATTTTGTTATTTCTGTTGGTAAGTACATTTACTCTAAATATCAAACTTACGATAATTTGATCTCAGCACAGTTACACACTGATTCACTGAAATGATCTCCCCGTATAGATTACTATAGGCTTAATTTCTCATCTTGTTGTTCAGTCGAGTGCTTTCACTCCTATTTATTTTTATGTCGAGATACGTGTAGACAACATGTCGATATCAACAAGACGGTCATCACAGCTTGATTACCATTCTGTCTCCAAAAACTTTTAGGAGACATGCTGGAAACACAGAATATCAAATCTAGACCATTCTGTCTCCAAAAACATTTAGGAGACATGCTGGAAACACAGAATATCAAATCTATACCATTCTGTCCCCAAAAACTTTTAGGAGACATGCTGGAAACACAGAATATCAAATCTATACCATTCTGTCTCCAAAAACGTTTAGGAGACATGCTGGAAACACAAAATATGAAATCTATATGGACAGCACTCTTTAGCCTCCACATTTATATAGTATAACTGGCTTCAAAATTGACCTGACACATGTCCACAATTTCAGTTAAGGATAATAATAATAATGATATACAACGTTTATATAGCGCCCGAAATAACTTCACAAATTACTCTAAGGCACTTTACAGTGCAAGTAAAATTTCAGTTATGGTATCAATAATACATTATACATCTACATATATGTATGATATGCTGATCATGATGTCCGATGATCATCAGAAAAACACCACATGTATGTACATGAAGCTAAACAGGATGGATTCAGGTTTTGTAAACTTTTGTGTTTTAGCGATGGACAACATCTGTAGCACTGTAAACTGTTTGTATGGTGCCACGTGTGATGACCAGGGAGGGAGATATGCATGTATCTGTGATGGCTATTACTATGGCTGGCTCTGCCAACATTGTAAGTATATAGAATTTCAGCTTTAATGGTCATGACTCTTTGTAATGCCAACTTGTGTTACCTTTGTCTCCTATTAGGATAGAACATTCTCTACTCTGGTGATAATTATACTTCTTGTATAAATCTGCCAATTTTCTTCATTTACATTATCCAAGTAAATGAATAGTTCCAGAAAATTCTTATCGAACACTTGTTTTGGAAGACAAATTTCTCTGGTAACGTAACGTATACTCCCCAGTGGTTTCATTACTATAGGTACCCCAACTGGAGAAGGGCGTGTCTGACTAAAGTTTTAGCTGTGTCTCTGTTTGTCTGTCATTCTGTGTCTCTTGGCTGGTTCTGTCTTCTACAATATTAGTCACTGGAACTTCATACCTGGGTTATGGGTTCACCTTGGTGAGGCAGTGTGTCTATATTTTGACCTTTGAACTATTTCAAAGAAAAGATTGTTCAGGCTTCATATCCTGCACTTAAGTTATTTGATCTTCTGACCTTTGAACTTTATCAAAGAAAAGATTGTTCAAGCTTCATGTCCTACACTAATAGTAACTGAAACTTCATACTAGGTGTATGGGTTTACCTTGGTGTGACCTTCATTCTGACCTTTGACCTACTCCAAAGAAGCATATGATTTCACGTTCAGTGGAGAACTGTTATTTGCTAGATTGTCTTTTGTGAAATTATACGTTTGTTTTTACTTATGCTATTTCTGATAACAGAACAAACCACTTAAATGAATGACACTTTTTACACTAAATTTTGGGTTAGGTGTGCTATGTTTTCAGTGGGCGAAGTTGAACTCCACACTTCAACAGCGTGTTCCTCTTCTCACTACTGAACCTTATGTTCATGTTGCCTACAGGACACAGAGGTGGATGGTGACTTCACCCCTACACTTCAATTTAACTTTTTATTAGCATAGGTCAGTGTATGATTTATCACAATCTATGACACTACACATTTGCTTTACTTTGTTTCAGCATGGAGGGATTAGTCCCCTCTTCCTGATGAGGGATATCAGAACAAACATTTTCTGTCATTATAAAGATAGTTCTTCACCCATGTAGCCACTCATTCGAAGCGCACACCAGATATTGAATTAAAGTGCATCACAGTCAGTTTAAGACACATCAGTGATAGCTCTTGATTTCTTGATTTTGTTGGGTGATTTCATGTTAATGCCTGTTATTATTTCTCCAGTGGATGGTAACTGGACAGCTTGGTCAGACTGGGACACGTGCAGCACGACTTGCTATGCAGAGGGAGGCCAGAACCGTTATCGGAACTGTACCAATCCTGCACCTGTTGGGGATGGTCTCTACTGCCCTGGAGTTGATATAGAATTCCAGTACTGCATACCCGACCTACCGATCTGTGCATGTAATGACCAGTTTTCATGTCTTTTTATTCCAACCTGAATTTGGAATTATAGTATAATATCCATGTAGTTTTGTAATCAATCTGTTATATATACTTAATGGAAAGTGAAAGTGAAACTACAGCAAAATTCTTTTTCTTATCTTTTCAAGCATATGACACAGGAAACATACAGGAGAATGGATGGTACCACATGGTGTGCCCTTCCAGTTATTATATATATGTGTGGGACAATTTCTACGGCTTTGATGAGGGTGGGTCTGATGAGTGTAAGGATACTGATGCTCTGGATATCCTGTTTGATCAATGTCACAACGTCACAAACGGAAGCTGTAGGTTCTACTATGATGACGTAACATACAGTGATCCCTGCAACAAAACCTGGACCCAGATCACCAACTATGGACATGGCACATTGTACTGTGCACGTAAGTTATATTCCTAGCTAGACATCAGATATCTATACACCTCACTGTCCATCATCTACCTTTAGATAATCCTGGGTTTTTTTTTGTTATAAACAGAATGAACTAGAGGCATTTTGTAATTTCCTCTTTAGATCTTAATTTTGCCTTTTCTTTGTGAGCCAATATGTCACAATTTCAAAGAGCTATTTGCAAAATGTATTAATATGCATGCTGTATTTGGGTTTTGAAATTCTAATTGATAAAAACTATTTATGATAAAAGAAGAAAAAACAGCAAGCACTGAACGGAAGGGTTACACACACTCTCCCAGTGATACATGATATTCAATATACCAGACTATCATAACATAGTTTCACATTCAATGGTGTTTGAATTGAATAGGAGACGGTGTGTGGAATGCATGGCAACCGTGGTCGTTCTGTTCCGTCACATGTGGAGGCGGAACACGATACAGAGAACGTGTATGTGACAACCCAACACAGGTCTGGCCTGGCAATTACTGTCCGGATGTGTACAACGACAGTAAATCCTGTAAACCGCAGTCTTGTCCTGGTAAGTCAGCTACTACAGACTCTGCCAACAAACTTTTGTTTTATCTGTGTAAATGAGACTCAATTTCATTAATTTAATTACTTACAGTCAGCTGAGAAAAATTTGCAAGAGGAGAAAGCAAATGTACAATAAGCATCTTGTGTATGTAGTTATTCATTCATTCAATTTAAGGAGGATCCCAAATGGTTAACCTCTTAAAAGTATCTTAAAAGTTAAGTTAAAAAAAAACAGAAAACCATAATTAGGGCTCTGCATTCAGATGTGGATGCCCTATAGTAATCAGCCTGTCTGTCTGTCAGTTCGTCCATTTTGGCACAATATCTTGTGTAGTAGTTGTTAGGTTCTCACCGAATTTGTGATCTGGCTTTATATTTACGAGACCTCACATGATAACCGGAGAAATTTGTCTATATTCACGAGAGTTATGGGACTTTGCATGAAGAAAGATTAACATTTTAGTATTTTCAATGTGATGACCTGACTAATTTTAGTCCCAATGTTTTACTAATCATATCTATAAGAGTTAAGGGACTTTGAACTTAAAAAATTGGCAATTTTATTCCATTCTTTCATGGCTATATTTGGATTTTCACCAATTTTGTGTGTTAGCTCTTTTACATGAGACCTTGTGTGGATAACCAGAAAACCAATATTTGACCACTGAAAATTTCAATTTTATGTCATTCTGCTCAATAACTTCTACGCAAGGAAAGTTGTATTCTTACAACTTTCTGGTTGGACTGGGAACACCACATAAAAAATAGGTATATTGACAAATTATGCTCAAATTTCAACAGAAAACTGGATTTTTTTAGTATTATATCAAAAACGTTATTCAAGCTTAGGTGAAACCTTCTGTTCGATAACATGGCCTTATCAAGATATTGGTCTTAACAGTAACCTAGACGTGGCCTTATCATGATATTGGTCTGGTCTTAACAGTAACCTAGACGTGGCCTTATCATGATATTGGTCTGGTCTTAACAGTAACCTAGATGTGGCCTTATCATGATATTGGTCTTAACAGTAACCTAGATGTGGCCTTATCATGATATTGGTCTTAACAGTAACCTAGACGTGGCCTTATCATGATATTGGTCTGGTCTTAACAGTAACCTAGACGTGGCCTTATCATGATATTGGTCTGGTCTTAACAG
Source organism: Ylistrum balloti (assembly GCF_031769215.1). Classification (NCBI taxonomy): domain Eukaryota; kingdom Metazoa; phylum Mollusca; class Bivalvia; order Pectinida; family Pectinidae; genus Ylistrum; species Ylistrum balloti. The sequence continues at coordinate 26,507 of NW_026783100.1, forward strand.
TAACCTAGATGTGGCCTTATCATGATATTGGTCTTAACAGTAACCTAGACGTGGCCTTATCATAATATTGGTCTGGTCTTAACAGTAAACTAGACGTGTGCCTTATCATGATATTGGTCTGGTCTTAACAGTAACCTAGACGTGGCCTTATCATGATATTGGTCTTAACAGTAACCTAGACGTGGCCTTATCATGATATTGGTCTTAACAGTAACCTATATGTGGCCTTATCATGTAATGGTCTGGTCTTAACAGTAGCCTAGACGTGGCCTTATCATGATATTGGTCTGGTCTTAACAGTAACCTAGACGTGGCCTTATCATGATATTGGTCTGGTCTTAACATGTCCAATTGTATAAGTGGAACATATTGTGCTGCACAAGTTGTATGGTATACCGGTATTGTCTTTATTTTCTAGTATGTGGTGACCACTATGCTGGCTATGACGAACCAACAAACATTACTGTGTTTAATGACACTCGATCTGGTAAGTTTCACGTTTCAGGAAAGGATTGCCCAAATTATTGAATTACAGCAATCATAATCTCACTGACGATAGGACAGACATCAAATTCACAAATCATGTTTTTAACGTTAGTGATCATAATTAAAGTATATTCCTCCTGATGATAAATACATATGTAGCATTGGATAAAATCATCAAAACAATTTTATACAATGATATTGATATGGGGAGCACATAGTGACCACCTTATTTGTCTGTCAGTCTGTCTGTCCTCCTATTGTGTCTGGAACATAACTTTGCCCACAGTTCCGTGAGGATCATGAAACTTGGTGTATACATTGGTCATACTAAGGTGATGTGCAGTGTACCAAATTCAGGGCCCACAACTCCCCTTAATGACAGATTTATTGTAAATTTTGTGTCTGATAAAGTTGTTTTCACTGAGCTTTAATCAGTTTCACTCATACTCTTGTTTTGTTGATTTTTATTCCTTGATTTTGGAAATAAAAAATAGTTAACCATTACAATGTAATGAAAATTAATGTAATTACCTCCATCAATACAATGTTTGTAATCAGTGTCGATATAACGTTACCTCCATCAATACAATGTTTGTAATCAGTGTCGATATAACGTTACCTCCATCAATACAATGTTTGTAATCAGTGTCGATATAACGTTACCTCCATCAATACAGTGTTTGTAATCAGTGTCGATATAACGTTACCTCCATCAATACAGTGTTTGTAATCAGTGTCGATATAACGTTACCTCCATCAATACAGTGTTTGTAATCAGTGTTGATATAACGTTACCTCCATCAATACAGTGTTTGTAATCAATGTCGATATAACGTTACCTCCATCAATACAGTGTTTGTAATCAGTGTCGATATAACGTTACCTCCACCAATACAGTGTTTGTAATCAGTGTCGATATAACGTTACCTCCACCAATACAGTGTTTGTAATCAGTGTCGATATAACGTTACCTCCATCAATACAGTGTTTGTAATCAATGTCGATATAACGTTACCTCCATCAATACAGTGTTTGTAATCAGTGTCGATATAACGTTACCTCCATCAATACAATGTTGATATAACGTGATGTAATATTCTACTGCTTGCCATTGGCAGTCGTCTTCATTGTGGTTGTACAATGTATTATGAAATCAGCATTGGTACTGTAGCCGGAAGGCTTGCATAAACACTACAGCCTCCCATAAAACACACACTCCACAAAATCTGCACTCCTCTTTCACACCAACGGAAGCTAACCTTATCTGACCATTATTGTTGACAGAATATTTGTGTTAGACAATATAAAGCCTTCTTTTTCAGACATAAGAAATAATAAGAAGAAATTCACTATTTACAGGTGAAGGATTTTTGTTACTTGATGTTAACTGGGACATGCCTTGCTGTGAAGTACTTGAAGCTTTCGAGTTTGTTCCCAGGATTGCAGGAGAAATATTTTTCCATGTTTGGCGTAGATATAATTCCTTACAGTACCAACTACTTCATACAACCAACTATACAATTAATGGTTTGTAAAGTAATGTTTTCAACTACTCTCCTTGATGATGTGTATCATTTATTATGATGTGTTCAACAAAGTCATCAATTGAATTTAAAAATCAATGTTAGTGTAGATAATTCTATTTTTTCTTGCTTAAAAGTTTCTTTTACTGTTTTAACAACAATAATATTTAAATTTCAGAAACAGATATTGGCACTGCGATTAACCATTCTTTGATTTTGAAGAAACGGTTGTCTATCAGACAGGGAGATTATCTTGGCTGGTAAGTATAAGATATCACAATAGGCTGGTGTTCCTGTGACCACAGTCAGAGCATCAGCCTTTTAATTTGACTCGACAGAGTATGAGTTTTATATATAGATACACATATACTAGAATTGTGGTAAATTTTCAGTGTCCAGTAAGTTTATTGAAAGTAACTCCAAATCAAATTAGCTTTAAAACAATAGCACTTTCATCTTCATGTTCAGATGTTTAACATTGTTAGTTATGATGACATCAATAATTTTACGCTGAGTGATATTATAGTGATAAATGAAAACATTATTACTGTGCTGTATACTTAGTAAAACTGTAAATATATGTATGTAAATATGTATATGTATATATATATGTAAATATATATATATGTAAATATATGTATGTAAATATATATATGTAAGTAAATATATGTATGTAAATATATATATGTAAGTATATATATGTAAGTATATATATGTAAATGTATGTAAATATATATGTAAATATATATATGTAAATATGTGTATATATGTGTATGTAAATATGTATATGTAAATATATGTATGTAAATATGTGTATGTAAATATATGTATGTAAATATATGTATGTAAATATGTATATGTAAATATGTGTATGTAAATAATAGACCATTCTTTGAATAAAGGTACACACCTGGAGAAAATCCAATTAAATATGCTGAGTGTTGTTGTGAGGGCTGCCCTAACCAGACATGGGTAGCCCCTCTTCCTGCAAACATTGAGGTTGGGGATCGGTATCAGTGGACTACGCATGGTACCAGGCTATCTGATGTAGCTTACGCCATACGCTTTTTTACAGCACCAAGTAAGATCTTGTTACAATGATGTAATCTTTCTTTCTTTTCATCAGACGTTGCATATTTTGCTCTGTTACATCAGTGAGTCTCATTTTGCTATGAACCGATCGTAAATTTGCTTGTAAGTTAGAACAAGCATGATCCAGTAACATCAACCATTTTGATACAAATTTAGAAGCATTATAGAATAAAGTGGTTTAATCCATACTCTGTGTTTCAAACAGTTTCTGATGTGTTTTTATAATCAGACTTATTTTTAACTATTTAGACTGTGAACTCCAATGTTTTAAAGATGAGTCAAGTTTAAACCAGGTTTTCCTCTTCAGACACGGTGCCGTATGTGAACCAGACAGAATATGATGCTCTGGTACCAGACAACACACCATTAGGAGGCAGCTGTATAAACTACCACATCACCGACGACGACATAGGAGATTTTGATCTTCTACAACATGAGTTTAATGATGTTACCGGATTATTTGAATTGAATACAACCTTTCCAGGTAAAAACACACCTTTCTACTTAAGTTCACGTTGTGGATGGCTCTGTCTGAAAGAACTTTGTAATATGAATGAATTCAGTCAGGTAGACGACCATCATAAACATGGATATCACAGGTTGTAAGAATTTTTGTTATCAAGATACCAATTCACCACTTTCAAGGTCAATGATTTAAAAATTCAGGATAGAATTTTCAAAATTTGATATTTCTTTCTGGCAGAAACTTTGTCATATAATGAACAGAAAGAAAGTCATCTGTTTAAATCTATAAATCAATGTCATTTATATTGCAAACAAATGCAATCTATATATATTTTGACACCAAATGTTTTAGCTTGGTTTGGTTTGAACCATTGTTGGGTGAAGAAGAATCCATTTTGTATAATCACAAGATTTCTGTTCCCTGGAATCTGAGGGTTGGCGCCCAAAAGGAGAAATTTTGAAGGTTCTTTAAAATGCAACTCCTTTTGTAGGAATGAATGGATACTGGCAAAATTTGGTCAGAAGTATTTTTGTGTAAAGGGAAATCAGTTTTATCTAAACAGTGCATCCTGGCCCCCAGAGACAGGAGGGGCAGGGCCCAATTGGAAAATGGAGCAAATTCTTTAAAATCCTACTTAGCCAGTAAGAATTGGATTTTGCCAAAATTTGGTCAAAAGCATGCTTGAGAGAATGAGAACCAAGTTTGTATAAATATTGGCTCTTGGTCCCCTGAGGCAGGACCCAAAATGTTGCAAGTTTTTAAAATCCTGTTCCTCCATTAGGAATGATTGGATATAATTTGCCCAAATTTGATCTGAAGTATGTCTGAGCGAAGGGGACTCCGTTTTGTATAGTGAGTCTAGGCCAACAAGGGCAGAAGGGGAGGGGCTCAAAATGGTAAAAGGGCTTTATCTTTGAAACAGCCCATAACCATATATAGCATGGCTGGACATAATGATATAAACGTAATCATGATCTAAGTATTGCCCCAGGGTGCTGGCCCCACCCCTCGGGACTTGGTTTCCTTGCTCAATGCTTGAAGCAGTTGAGATCCCTGCCCCATAACCATATATAGCTATGTTGGATGAACACAACCATGATGAAAAAATTGGCCCAGGGGTCTGATTTGGATCCAATACAAAATTTATTTCGAAAATTATTTGTCATATTTGTTAAATAACTAAAGAACTTGTTTTATTATTATCATTTTTGTATGATATATTACAACGAAAGAAATCTCATTTGGACAAATTATTGTGTACCATCAAGGAATTTTTTTTAAAGTTTATGTACATTGTTACCAAATCTATCCCTGGTATCTGTGTTTTATTGATTAGGGGTATTCTCAGTTCTATTTGTTGTGTTGTTGCTTTCATCAAAAATGATGTACATGTATTTTGGTCATAATTGATTGCAATGCCAATTTAATTGATAATCAAATCACAGGTTTGCAACATTTGTGTTATCTATAATGGACAGTTTTCTTCAATATTTTATCATGTCTCCTTATTGTCCAATCAAATGTTATATAACCAAATCACCTTATTGTCCAATCAAATGTTATATAACCAAATCACTTTATTGTCCAATCAAATGTTATATAACCAAATCACCTTATTGTCCAATCAAATGTTATATGACCAAATCTCCTTATTGTCCAATCAAATGTCATATGACCAAATCTCCTTATTGTCCAATCAAATGTTATATGACCAAATCACCTTATTGTCCAATCAAATGTTATATAACCAAATCACCTTATTGTCCAATCAAATGTTATATAACCAAATCACCTTATTGTCCAATCAAATGTTATATAACCAAATCACCTTATTGTCCAATCAAATGTTATATAACCAAATGTGATCATTTTTTTGATGTTATGGTATTATAATATAAAAAAATGTCCAATGTAAATGCTTGTTTTATAGAGTATTAAATCACAAAAGGTGTGGTATGCTACATAATCAATTTGATTGGTTTGTTTATTTTGCAGGTAACATCCATATAATGACTAGAGGTGTTCTTCCAAGTACCTATTCTGTATTTGAACTTGTTCTCAAAAGCTGGGACGACTGCAGTAATACAGCTACTACCACCCTCACCATCATGACATACAATGCGGTGTGTACCCTACCTAATTAGCGATACAGTTGCTTTTATTGTACTTTTGCATAGCTTCTGTATATAGGTATCAAATTTTCTGTATGTTTAAATGAACAATGAAAAGTTGTCATTGTCTTCTGACAAAAAGATACAGGTTGCTTTGGTTTTGAAAGAATCATATACAAAAAATTATTTCTTTGAAACTTTTCAACTTCTTTTGGAAAATATATTTCATATTTGTTGTGAAAGATTGATATAAAGAAATTGGTGCTGTCTAGTTCAGGATAACATCATTATCATTGACTAAAGATGCTTCATAAAACCATCTGCAGCAAACATTGTACTAATTATAATATGTGGGTGTCGTCAAACCTTGAACAATATTTGTGTTTTGATCGGTTGTTCTCCTGTTTTAAACAGCCTCCAATCTTTATGAACTTGCCTGATAGTGTAGAGCTCATCGAGACAGTTGCAAATGAGATGATGGTGTTTGAAATTGATGTAGTTGACCAATCAGAGAACGACTCGGTGTGCTGCACACTGACCGAGGTTATTCCCGGAAGTCTTAACTTTCAACTTAAATTTGAAAACGAAGGTATTTTTAGTGATGTTGTTGTACAGTATAGATATTTGTGTCAGTTAAATGTTAGTCACAGTAACAAGTGTAGATACATTATTATACTGATAAAAACTGCAGCAACAATTTGATTTTTTTATTTGGATGTTAATTATATATAATGAACATACACTCTTTTCATTGTGGAAGAATGAATTAGTGTAGGTGCTGTTAAAGTTGCCAGTCATTATATATTGATACATAGCAATTTGAAAAGTAACTTGGGATAAATATATATTGAAAATCTTTCTCTAATTTCAACTCATTCAATTGAAATTTGATTTACGTAATGTACATTGACCTCCCTAATATTCACATGTTTTCTATTTTACATTTTATTTTTACAAATAAATAAATTAATCTTAATTTTTAAAAGTATATATATTTAAATAATTTTACAATTTAGTTTTGTAATCATAAAATTAGTGACGTCATGGTTGTAACAGTTTACAAACACCCTAAGATGGCATGTACAGTTGTAACTATATAGTGTTGAACTTACTTGTTTATAACAGTAATATGTCACTATCTATATTTTTGTTCAAACAGTTTACAAATTGTACACGACAACAAATCCAGTATTTAACTACAAAGACATCTCCGACTACTACAAGGTGCGTTTTTGCTGTTCCGATGACCATGGCCTGTCTACACAGTTTTTAGAGATATTCATTTTAGATGTTACGACAACAGAAACCTATGTTCCACCAAGTAAGTTTTAATTTATGTTCTAAATACTGACGAAAAAGTATTACTAACTAACAGAAGTTATATACATATGGTAAATTTTGTCGTGAAAATGTGTCTATAAAAATTTGGTTTAAGCGGAATGTAATTGATGTATGAAATGAAAAAAATACTTGAATAGAAAAACTGTCATTGTAAATATGAATTTTTTGATATGCATAAACCTTTATCATCTATATTTATGTTTTGAAATGTTGTTACATATACAAAGGATCAGTTTTGGAAATGATGGACTTATTTCATGTTTTTGACTGATTTCAAATTAAGCACATCCTGCATTAATTCTACACATGTACAATATTAAGTGATATGTTGTTGTGTTTCAGCATGGTTTCTGACAGCCATCGCCTGTAGTATGGTGCCTGTTTCTTTGACGTTCTTTTTCGCGTGTATGGTGCTGTGTAACATGGTGTTCTGTGATACAGAAATTGAATATTATTATGAATAACAAGTGAGGAACACGATTCTAGAAGTTGGGAGATTCATTTTACACTTATTTGTGATGTGTTGAAGAAAATCGCACCAGAAATTCACTGGATTTACCGTTCTACTGCTGATGATATTTTGTCTGAATGGCAGTGTGTATTAAGCCAAAATGGCATGAAATATGTTACAAATGTGAATGATTTAAAGTTTCCTCCATTTGGATTATACTACATTTCGACAAATGTGTCTTCTTCATTAAATTAAGTTACCATGGAAATATGTGGATGTCCTTGAAACATGTGGATGTCCTTGAAACACGTGGATGTCCTTGAAACATGTGGATGTCCTTGAAACACGTGGTAGTCCTGGAAACATGTAGATGTCCTTGAAACATGTGGATGTCCTTGAAACACGTGGTTGTCCTGGAAACACATGGTTGTCCTGGAAACGTGGATGTGTAAAGATTAAATTGTATCTTTTGTACATCTTTTAATTAACAACGTTACTTTGTTGTCTATCAGACATATCATCTGATATTTGTAATGGCGTTAAGTTTGTGTGAGACTTTTATATTGACAAATCTAACATTAAGATGTCATTGTTTTTATGTTATTAAGCCTGTCACTTGCTTGTATTAAGGACTACCAAGTTTGTGTGAATGAATGACCTTAATCAATTTTCAAGTTCTGAGGCGTGCAATGTGTTAAAAACTTCAAACAACTTCTTCTCATTCATCAAAAGGCATGGGATGCTGATAATAGGTTGGACACTTGGTGGGATGAATGTTCAAATGAATGACCTTAACCACTTTCAAGGTCATTGAGATCAAACATATCAAAATCTTTAAAAAACTTCTTTCCAATAACATTATGCCAAGGGTGCTGATGTTTGGCTCATAGTTTGTTTGAATTGGGGGGATGCCAACTTTGTTTAAATGAATGACCTTGACCAATTTTCAATGTCTCTGAGGTCAAATTTGTCAAGTTTGTTCAAATGAATGATATTGACACATTTTCAGTGATTGACTTGAGCCCATGTTCAAGGCCACATGAATGTTAATGTGTCAAAATCTTTTAACAACTTCTCAATAACAAAAAGACCCAGGGTGCTGATGTTGTGCAAAAAGAATGCACTGAGGAATGGCTGTCAAGTTTGTTTAAAAGATGAGAGGTCAAAAGTGTAAAAAATCTTCAAACAACTTCTCAATGACCAAAATGTTCAGAATATTGATATTGGTTCTGTCACATAATTGGATGAATTGTTACCAAGGTTAGTCAGAATGATTGACCTTGACATACTTTGCGGTCACAAGTCAAATGTGTTTAGAACTGACGATTCTTTAAAATCTTTCAACAAGCAATATGTCCAGGGTGGGTCAGGATATTTGTGTAATAGCAAAAGGATTTTTAGGTGTTAGAAATTGACTTTATGAACCAAACAAATCTTCTATGCAAACTGTAGAACAGTTGTGCTATTCAGGCCATTTGGGTCTTTTGTTTGCCATCACTATTTAAATTATCTGTTTATTTTCATGTTTTAATCATTTAATAACTACTCTTACTTCTACTGCTGCTGTTATTCATTGTGTATAGCTTAGCTGGCCAAAGCCCATTGGCCTCTTGTTTACATGTCTGTGTAATCTTTGAAAAGTCTTGTCTGCTAAAAGGGCAAAAAGTCATAACAGACATAAATCTTGCTAAATAGATAATTAAGTTTGAAAGCTGACATTAACAAACATGGGATATGATTTTTAGAATATTTGAAATTAAGTGATACCATGAACTTGTCTCACAATGATGGAAATACAGAGACTCAAAGTCTACAATATATAGAATCAGTCATCCAGGTATTAGTTGGTGTTAGAGTGAAGAAGAGATGTTATAAGCTCTCTGATTATGGAGGTTTACTTAGTACATTTAATACTGTGTGTATAAATGTAATATAGCTCAAGCAGTAAACAATCAATACATCCAAACACTGCATTATAAACTGCACGTTGTTTATATAAGAAAGCTTGAACTCAGTGTTGATATGACGGAAAAAAAAAAAAATCCCTATATTGTGTTAAAGGGAGTAAATGATTAGATATCCATACCATAGCTGACAAAAACAATATAACATTGAAATATCTGTTAAAAATTGTGTACTTTCTTTTAATTATAATATTTTAAAGTTTGCAGAACCATTTTATTATCAACTCAAAAAATTAAAATAAGATAGGAGCAACCTAACACTAATTTGTATCATTCTCGTTTGGAGAATGTAAACAATGTCTTTGTGCATGCAGTTCTAGATTCTGATAAATACAAATTCATTTGTTTCATTCTGTCACGTGTATAGCATGAAACAAGAGGCCATTTTACAAAGTAAGATTTGAAATTTGGCTGGCTAATCAAGTTTAGGCTATTTACATAATACATAGCAAGAAATTGTGATAAAACGGTGGGTTAAAATGAGGCTCCGATAGATCACATGATGAACTTGGGTATCTCCGATCAAAACAGTGATGGGAGGTAGACACAACAGCAAATGTCGAATGTCATTAGTTTGAAGCTAATAATCTTTATCCTTTTCGCTCAGAGAGTGTTATAATTTTGAAGAGTTTAATCTTAAGTATAACTGTGCTTGCCTGAAACAATGCATAAGAAAAATATCAAAATCTGACCATTTAGTCCTTTTAAACACCTTAATAAAATCACGTTATTAATTGAATTCTTTGATATGAATGGCAAACGAGCTGCTAATAGTCTGGGTCGAACATATTTAAACTGTGTTAAAATGATGATCCCTAATAATTGTTTTCTGATTCAGATCATATGAAATATTTGATAGTGATAAGGATAAACATGAAAGATTGATCAGAAAAAAATATATGTATATTTCATTTATTGTTCCAATAAGATATTTATGACAGGCTGCCGTATTGTGCGATGCAAAGTAAACTTATCAACTTATTAGCTCTGTCTGAGCTGAGTATGGCAAATTAGCAAAGATGTACTGAAGACAGTAGGAACAAAATTTATTTTCAAGTATTCAAGACAAAAATAAAGAGATAGAAATATGAATAAAACATGGTCACATAAGGAAAAATGGAGAATAAAGACTCGGTTTTATTGATGTCTGATAACCTTTTTTTATTTTTCCCATGACTGACTCTTGTATCAGTTAATTAAAGCAGGGATGTATAACTGTAGTATTGTACATCCTTGGTGTAAGTTGATATGAGGGTGATCACTTTTGAGATTTTAGCTGATTGTGAACATTTTTATACAAAGATAGTGTTCTTGGTTGTTTGTTTTCATTGTTATCATATTTACTATTTGAACATTAAAATATTCATAGGTGCAATCAGCGTTGTAAATCCCTTAATTATTTATGTTACAGAGTAAAGGGAGTATACTGGAAATTTATGAAATATGAATTTTCATTAAATCTGAATACGATATTAAATTGAATGACTTGTTTGTAATATGGACATTTACTTAGAAAAATTAAATCACGCAATTTGCTGCTGGTGAAATGAACACTTACACTGAACTTATGTGGACAAACAGTTTGGAGACAAAAAGTATGTGATAAGTATGATATGGTGTGATTAGGTCCAGCACTGCCATCACACCCAGAGAAGTAATTGATGTGATTAGGTCCAGCACTGCCATCACACCCAGAGAAGTAATTGATGTGATTAGGTCCAGCACTGCCATCACACCCAGAGAAGTAATTGATGTGATTAGGTCCAGCACTGCCATCACACCCAGAGAAGTAATTGATGTGATAGGTCCAGCACTGCCATCACACCCAGAGAAGTAATTGATGTGATTAGGTCCAGCACTGCCATCACACCCAGAGAAGTAATTGATGTGATTAGGTCCAGCACTGCCATCACACCCAGAGAAGTAATTGATGTGATTAGGTCCAGCACTGCCATCACACCCAGAGAAGTAATTGATGTGACTGCCATAGGTCCAGCACTGCCATCACACCCAGAGAAGTAATTGCACTGCCATGTAATTGATGTAGGTCCAGCACTGCCATCACACCCAGAGAAGTAATTGATGTGATAGGTCCAGCACTGCCATCACACCCAGAGAAGTAATTGATGTGATTAGGTCCAGCACTGCCATCACAACCAGAGAAGTAATTGATGTGATTAGGTCCAGCACTGCCACCACATCCAGAGAAGTAATTGATGTGATTAGGTCCAGCACTGCCATCACACCCAGAGAAGTAATTGATGTGATTAGGTCCAGCACTGCCATCACACCCAGAGAAGTAATTGATAAATATACAAAAGACACACAAGTAAATAGCACCTTTAATACAAATTTATTTTGATATACTACAGCCTTCATACAGATGTTTCATCATTCTAAGACTCGTCAGTAATGGCAAGGGCTGAAACTTCAGAACTAAGAAGTGAGGGAGAAAAAATCCAAAGTGATCAAATTAAAAGTTAAAATCTTGACTGGGAGGCTCACTAGCCATTCAGTAAATTTTTGTACATCCCATATATCTGATAATTTTAGAACATCCGGTACATTTGTATATATGTAAGCATGCTAATTAAACTGTAAACAGGAACTTGTATCAATAATTATCTCAATAAACCTTGGGATATTAAATCATTCTTTGATTAAGAATTATTTTCCATATTTTAGTCTGAACTGGCTACTCCCCAATCCTACTGACATTCCTGCATATCTTTAACCAAAGACTAGACTACCGGTATGTAAGTCTGTGCTTTAACACGTGATACAAAACAGTCACAGACCTGTTGGTATATTGATATCAAATGATACGTTAACAAAGTGTGCAATATCAAAACTACAGCGAATGGTACCAACAGTCCTTACTGTAATCACTATATATATATATATCAACTATTGTCACGATATTTTGACCCTGTTTTTACATAGCTATTGGTAATATCTGTTTAGTCTTTTTACGGATTTTGTACCCTATCCAAAATTGGGATCACATTTTCTGCATTCGCCTGATTTGTTAGTTTTATATACACACACTGGAATTAACTACCTGATTGGTTTTAACACATTATGGGTAACTCCAATACATCATATTTATACAAACTTCAATTTGATATTTACTAATCTTCCAAATATTTTATGTAAACAGTACATAAAAATAATAATTTAGTTGGATCATTTCTTACTCTGTAAACACTGCATACAATTTTGGAGATTTTACGGCATGTATACAGTATAACAGGTCTGCTTTAATTCATTTATTTTAAATACATACAAAGTGATATCTCTTACCTAACAACGTACATGTACAGAATATATAAATATATGTTTTATAACGAAGAACACATAACCACCATTCTACTTTTTTATTTTAATTCAGGGTTTGTTTGTAAGTATCAGGTGTTCACTTCTATTTAAAAGCATGTACAGTTATGTTATAGAGAAGACATGTTAGCCATGATACCTGTGTTGTTAATCAAAGACAACAATACTTATAAAGTCACACCCGTCACAGTGTCATGCTGGAGCACTATCTAGGCTACCCCCTTACTAAATCAGTCATTGTGCGAAAATCACGGTATGGTCATTTAAACAATATGACTCCCAGTGATTGAATGAGCAGATCATGTGATAGACACTTCATGTTGGTTAATGTGTACTAATGTAACTTGTAACTTCTTAAAGGCTTCGTAAGAAATATACACATCCCAAGACACTTTCAGCGTGAAAGGAATGTAGAGCCTGCGACACAAGACAGTAAAATGGCCACCAGAGACACCTTAGTGTTTCTCTGTGTCTGGCTTACACTCATGCTCAACAGTGTGCACGGTAAGGATACTTTGTAATAGTTGTTCAACGGTAACATTTTCTCTGAGAAGGGGTCGGCCATTTTGAATTTCAGTTGACAGATATATATTGCGTTGTTGAATTATTCTCCCCATAAAAAATCCATGTTTGGTTTTTTTTTATCGAAAACATTTATTTTCTTTATGCATAATTATGCTAAACAGTTTTATTTGATTCACTGATACATTTTATGTGAACGGTTAGATGACAAAAATAAATTACCAGATGTTTGGAAACTGTCTGCCATTAGTCCCAACATATAGGTCTTTTTTATAGATAATTATGGATAAATGTTTATAGTGCTATGATTCCTATTAAAAATTTAATAACTCACATTTACAATTATAAAATCAATTTTAGAAAAATGGCGAAATACAACGTTTATCAGGAACAATTTTCATAAATTTGAACTATGTCACGATAACTTTCTAATGTTCTTTAATTTACATAAGATTTGTTTATCACATTTTTTGATACCGCCAGTACATTTGTATTTAATCTATGCAGTACACACTTTGATGAATTTTTGATCTCCTGATATCAATATATGTTGGATTTATATGGAAATTGATCAAGGCAGGCATTGATTATAACGATTATAAATCAACTATCACTTTATACTGCCTTTAAGACTGAAATGACGAGAGGACAACACAAATTTGTTTAACAATGGAAGACGGACCAGTAAAAGAATCGCGCCATGTTTGTTAAAAAAAAAAAAAAAAAGAGGGGGGGGGGGGACATTTTCGTTTTTAAATCTAAAGTGAGCATGTCGTTTAGGAAATATTAAAGTTGCGTATACAATTTTCCTTGGATGCTTTTGTCGTGGTTACAACTGTAGATTTCTTTTATAGTAAAGGCGTTGTAGGTTACCACAAAACTGACACCCAGTTCCTTAATATGAGAAGGTATTCGTCGCAATATATTTTGGTGGTTTGTATATAACCACGAAAATCGGGAAATATTCTATTAAAAGAACGTGTCGTGTTGTAAAGTATGTCTATCACATTTGTCTTAAGCACATACATGTACATTAACTTTTCGAGCTTAAAAATGATTTCGGATTTTCCTGTAATAATGACTGTTGAAGAAAGCTTGAATTCGCTTTAAACGAATGCATAAAATGGTAGATAATAAGGAAAAGAACTTGAATGTTCGACATTTGGCTCACACTTGTATCAAATATTCAAGTACATTTTTTTATTTTGTGAAAAATCAGACTTGCAACGAGAAAAGTGATGCTGTTTTATTCAGTTGAGAGTTAAGTTCGAGGGGCCTGTTAATTTTAGTACCTGTAATATGTGTCATGAGCAGAAACCTGATGTATTGATAACATATATGTAGATAATTCCATATTCCTTTATTCTAATTTGTACAAGTTTGGTCTGAACCCTTTCGGTTTATTTTCATACCCATTGATACAGAAGCCCCCACCCCTAGATGATTCTTATTCAGTACACGAGAAAGTTCTATTCCACAGTTCCAGGCGTTCTAATACTTAAAACAAGCAAACCGCACCGAATTCCACAGTTCCAGGCGTTCTATTACTTAAAACAAGCAAACCACACCGAATTCCTCAGAACCGGGATTTCTAATACTTAAAACAAGCAAACCGCACCGAATTCCACAGTTCCAGGCGTTCTAATACTTAAAACAAGCAAACCGCACCGAATTCCACAGTTCCAGGCGTTCTATTACTTAAAACAAGCAAACCACACCGAATTCCTCAGAACCGGGATTTCTAATACTTAAAACAAGCAAACCGCACCGAATTCCACAGTTCCAGGCGTTCTAATACTTAAAACAAGCAAACCGCACCGAATTCCACAGTTCCAGGCGTTCTATTACTTAAAACAAGCAAACCACACCGAATTCCTCAGAACCGGGATTTCTAATACTTAAAACAAGCAAACCGCACCGAATTCCACAGAACCGGGATTTCTAATACTTAAAACAAGCAAACCGCACCGAATTCCACAGAACCGGGCTTTCTAATACTTAAAACAAGCAAACCGCACCGAATTCCACAGTTCCAGGCGTTCTATTACTTAAAACAAGCAAACCACACCGAATTCCACAGAACCGGGATTTCTAATACTTAAAACAAGCAAACCACACCGAATTCCACAGAACCGGGATTTCTAATACTTAAAACAAGCAAACCGCACCGATATGTCTGATTTTTTATTCGAGCTTGTGCAGTACTTTTAACTTCTTTATCGTTCAAATTTCAAAATCATATTTCCAGCGTATACCGTATATGATTATGACGAGCGTGTGGCTGGTATTCCAACATCGTCAAGACAGCTGTGATATTTTTTTCTTCTTTTACATATGGCTGATATTATCCGAATTCAACACGGAATGAATGAGGTTCTTAATTGTCCTATGCGTCGGTAAGCAAGACAAAAACTTATTATACATTTGAAACAATGGTATGACGTCATACGAGGCAATACCATACCGGAGTCATATATCAATACAGAAAAAGAGTTCACTGTCATAATTATATTGTATGATATTAGAAATACTCATTAACACCCTTTTTACTCTGTGGTGGATTCATTTTACTTAATTATATGCTGTGAAGTAAATAAATCTATCAAATATGTCTGCCGTCCCTAACTGGATAGCTTTAAATCATTACAATTCTGCTGCTCTACTTCTCCATTTTGTGCAGCTGGCCTGTGATGCAGACACGGAATAGTGAAATGATAAACGGATTGCTCTTTGTAACGTTGCATCGCTAATTACACTTTCATGAAATCAGTTTTCGTCTGTATCAAAAATATTACTTTCCGGCGGCGATGTTAATAAACCTCTTCACTGATCTTCAATTAGTTCAGTTGCTCAAAAAGTACACCCTTCAACCTTAGCGAAACTTGGTATATAACTGATATCATATTGGAACTTATATATTTTTTCGGTTTGAGAAAGGAAGACATGAATTTTCGTGTACTTGAAATTTTGCATCAAAAATACTTGCAAAGTCGGACAAAGCCGGCTAAATAAGTGTAAATGATTAGGTCACGTGACCCGAAGGATAAAGACGACCTATTGCTATTGTGTGTCGTCAGGCGTAGTCCGCCGTCCATAAACTTTTCCTTTAAAACAGTATTCCTGTTAAACTTATGAGCAGATTTCACCTAAATTAATGTCTGGATACATTATTAGGGAGTGGCAATGGTACCAAACGTCGATGATGTGACTATGATTTGTCCTCACTAAATCTTGTTTTTTTTCGTCTTGGTCCAAAATCCAACATAACTCAACTTGAACAAATAATCTGAAATACTTCTCCAGTTTCATTCACACCATTGAGAGAAATATAAAGAGTTTAATTAGTCACGTAAAACAAACAGATGATATGTTGTCATTTTTCCGCCTGGTTAAAACTTCAACATTATAGACACAGTAGCCATACTGTAACGTGATTGCACAACTATTTCTCGTGAACTAAACCTACCAATGATGAGTTTCCGATACTTTCAAGGAATGTTCAAAATTTGAATTCATCAGATTTGTTAGATCACTATCATCAAATTCTCTTGCCTTTCTAGGTGTATCCTTTGATTGTCAGATGACTGTTAGGGGCCATGGCCCTCTTGTATATCAATAATTATCGAGAGATGTGTTAAACTTAAAATTCATTGAAGGTAATTGAGAATCCGAGTCTCAACGTGATTAAGTAAGTGTATAATACTCCGAGTTCTAAGATTTGTAACTACGGGCATAAAATAGATCCAGATAGTTCCAACATCACATCCATGCAGTTCCATACACAAAATCTGACTGATTTTAACATACAAACATTTACAATCCGGGCAGTAACATACACAAAATCTTATTGATTTCAACATACAAACATTTACAATCCGGACAGTAACATACACAAAATCCTATTGATTTCAACATACAAACATTTACAATCCGGACAGTAACATACACAAAATCTTATTGATTTCAACATACAAACATTTACAATCCGGACAGTAACATACACAAAATCTAACTGATTTCAACATACAAACATTTACAATCCGGACAGTAACATACACAAAATCTGACTGATTTCAACATACAAACATTTACAATCCGGGCAGTAACATACACAAAATCTTATTGATTTCAACATACAAACATTTACAATCCGGACAGTAACATACACAAAATCTGACTGATTCCAACATACAAACATTTACAATCCGGACAGTAACATACACAAAATCTGACTGATTTCAACATACAAACATTTACAATCCGGACAGTAACATACACAAATTCTGACTTGACAAAAAACTCATATTAAAGGTGGATGAAATCAGCGGTACGGAGTAAGTGATTAAACTATGTGCAGAGAAATGTTCGGTAACAGCTAATTAAATACCAACATGTCAACGTAATCACATCCCAAACTCAACTTCAATAAAACTAGGGCAGAATATGGGCATACGAAACACGGAGACTCTAGACAAAGTACCGAGATTAAGACCACGGTGGAGTATTCTGCTTCATTAGAAATTAAATCTTACATTTTAAAAATGCGGCCCAAGCCGATGACGTCAATACCTTACTAATCAAAATTATTATTGTACCAGAAACTATTTGAGTACCTCAGATTTATCTTTGTAGCTCACATCAGAGACATTACTTGTTGGCATTTAAGATTTGAAGAAAAATCTATACCATATGACACTTAAAGATGGTTATCGCAACTTTCATTCGAGACATATCTAACACTAGTTATGGAAAACCACGCACTTTTTTTATATACATCAGATAAATCGTTTAACTAAACTCACAAAATAAATGGTGCGGATTGTTGCTTTGATTCCCAACACCCTGAAGACTTTTCCTTATCCTACATCGTTAATGTGTTACATCATGTACACTTTGTGTAATAGCTGCCCTTCCGTCTGCGTTTTAACCACAAATTCATTTTTTGCAGGTTATTCCAGAAACTCTGGAAACGTAAATGAATACAACAACTACGCTTTTAGCTGCAACTCGGGGTATTTCATGGACGCGACATCAGCCACCTGGTACGACTGTTCGAACCATAACGTACTGAGTTACATACAAGGTTACATCGACAACAAGAACTCGTACACTCTGTATATATCAGATACTAACTTTGGTTTGTCCAACACCGGGTGTAATGGATATATTTACGTGGCATGGGAATGCGGACGTAAGTTTGAACATAATGTCAGCCCATTATTGTCGTAATTAAAATCATGTTTTGAATTGAATTCGGTATTAAAATCAATGGTATATCTGAACTTTCCTATTTAATAAATTGTTTTTTGAACTTGAACTTTATTCGAAATTATTCAACCAATTGGTGTTCATCTGAAGTTACCTTATTTACATTCGTGGTACATCTTTCAAATATTGCAGAATTTTGCACATGAAGATCTTCAATCCTATAATTGTATGAATAACATGCGTATTTACTTTTCAAAAATGCATTTTATACAGATGGTGTAATTTCGGTACTGTGACTAGGTACTAAATGATGTATTTTTCTATTCGTGAACCAGGCAATGGTGGATGGTCTGATTGGTCAGCCTGGGATGACTGTCCAGTTATCTGCGGGGGAGGTGTATCAGTTTCAAGGTCACGGTCGTGTAACAACCCTTCCTTTGAGTCTCCCGGGGCCTACTGCTCTGGGGATGCGACAGAGACTCAATACTGTAACACACAAGCTTGTGACGGTTCGTATACATTGATAAGACTTATTCCAACATCATTCAACAAGAGTGATATGTTTATGTTGATAAAATAAAAGATGTTCACTATTCTATACATATAAAATTACATTCTATAAACATACGATCGCAATTCAGGACGTTTTCCTCTTTACATCAAAATATGAAAGGGATTTCTGCCACACAATTTTGATCTATATGGTAATGTTAATTGTGTTTTGTACTGTTATAGATCGTCTTGTTAACTAACATTATCTTAATTTTTCCTTCTTTTTATTTTCCAGATGATGCCCAATTGGTAAATCACCGTGGACGTAAGTTAATCTAGATCTTCTGTTGATTCTTGTGTGTCCTTTCACTGGTATTGGTAGCTGGTATGGTGGCACCACTACGTATTGAGACAGGGCGCTGTCAAAACATCTTTATATTCGAACGTGTGTGCTTTTACTACCTTGAAGAGGCGGAGGATGAAGAACATGTGCTCTGTCGGTCCCCAATGTACAAGGGCTTTAGAACTCTTTTATCCTCGAAAGCGCAATCTATTAATGATGATTTTAGAGATATGCTCGATAGTGATAAAGTGTCTTTCGTTTTATCAAGCAGTGAAATATGTAAACTCGGGTCCAAAAACTGCTTTAATATTTTAAATGACACAGAATTATTTAAGTAAGTAGGATCTAAATATGTTATTTGACTTTGTTGTACATAGATCAATTAATTATATATGTGATATAGTAATTATGTGTCTGACAATATTTAACGTGGTGATAATTGTGCAATTTGTCATTATTTTAAGTTTATTTTTCACGAATTTTCTATTCATTTGTTTGGTGATGAACCTGCAAAGGTTTATTTGATGAAGCTGTATGTCTTAATATGCATTCAAATTATAATATTCATTTTTAATCTGTCTCATATAATTCATTACTGAATGGCTCATTTAGTTCTGTTTGACAAACGTACTGTTTTATGTATATTGTACATTCTATGTGTAAATGAGTTGAGACGTTCATAATAATAATAAGTTGTATATATATAGGACGTTTCCATAGTGATAACCATATGAGAGGTCTGGATCACCTTTAGTAATCTATATCACTTGTTACCTCGTCACAGCATGGACCTTGGTGTACAAGGCACCAGCGGGTACGACAGTATCAGGATACAATGATTACTACTCGCACTTCGCAGACAGCTCCACTTCTAGCACTTTGAACGACGGATCCGTGACAGTCATGCGAGACTTCGGTTCTGGCGGAAGTGCATTCAAATCTTCAAAGCTGCTACAGTGGGAATCTGGCATCACCATATCTGCCGTAAGGAAGCTCTTTATGAACAATATATGAAACAAATGGAAAACATCCTTTATATAACATGTTTCAAATAACTAAAATACATACCCCAAAGAAGACCAAATCTTATTATATCTTTCGCAGTGAAACATTAATAGATCAACTTATAAGGAGTATTTTTACTCATCGAAAATTAAAAGGGTTGATATTTTCTCCTTTTTTGACAATGATATCACTTTGAAAATAATAGGATTTGACTCAGTTACTGATCACCTTGACCAGTCCGAATATCTCTGTACTATACATGTTGTAATGCTCGTTGTGGCGGGAAAACTTTCAAAATCTACACGCTTACTATGCTTTCTTGGGAAAAAAATCAAGTTTCAACAAGGAATCTCTATGTTAAACCCCGATAGGTCATATTGCATGCACGTCACAAAGTGTATTGTACTGATAACGAGGTTGTCATATGATCATTATTTTTTTATTTGTATTAAAAACTTCATTTAATCCTTGCCAAAACAACATAACGTCAAACTAAACCCTGGTTATATAGAAAATATGGTAAATACGAAATAATATGTGATAATTCCTCATAGGTGAGACTTTCAGTCTTCAAAAACGGAGAAGAAGCAGCCTATGTTATATTTGATGCACGTGGGAAAGGGAAGTTGGAATGGTTCGACTGTAATAATATTGTTGGCTCCAGCTACACAGATATAGCGACCTACACAGAACAGTACTGCGGATTCACGTAAGTGTTTCCAAGAAACATTGAAAGATATGTAAACATAATTTATCTAGTTTGAAAACAATATTACCGTAAAAAAACATGTAATGGGTGCACCTATGTATTGTGCGCAGGTACTTGGGCTGAAAATGGTAAAAAAGAGCTTCTACTTACGTGATGTGTGCACTTACGTAATACGCACAGGTACTTTTTTGAGGCTGAAAATGGTAAAAAGAGCGTCTACTTGCATAATGTGCGCATCACAAAATTCGGTCAAAATCGATCTCGGAATGTTTAACTTGAAAGTATTCTCTTTTAATAACCTTCTGTTTAATTACAACCTAATGTTTGTGCATCTTCTTGTTTGTTTTCTTTGAAATCAGACACGTCTTGGTATCATTTACTTACCTATCAAATTATCCATTATTTATCTGAAGTACACAAACATTTGTCTTCATACTAGCCTTAATCAACAGTGTTCAATGCTGAAATCACAGGTACAAGTCACAATCCATGTATATATATATATATACCTGTGATATATATATAATGACCAATTAAGGTAATTCTGATCTCCGCGAGTCAAGTTTTCTATCATGCCTGGCTGTCACATCGTGTCGAGCCAGCTGCCCTACTTCAGGCCCCGACTATGTACTACCAACTCTAAAGCAAGCAATAGGTATACGGATCGCGGAATGGTATCGCAAGGAATGAGCATGCATATGAGTATTGTCAAATGAAGAACAGCGTATCATTACACATTTTGGTGCGAAAATCCCTAGTTATTATAAGACGTAAAGATATCATTCATAAACACCATAAAGACCAATTGTAATAAATATTGAATTAAATCTATAGTCAGAGGATAAAGCTCAATCGACACTCTGCATACTATTATGTCAATGATAACGTCCACCATTACACATGAAAACGGACTAAGTGTTGATAGCTTCTGGTTCGTCGTGATATCAGACGTGAAGTAGACTAAAACGAAAACTGTTATTGTCCTAACAGTTGAACAGATAAGTGTTTCAAAAAACAATTATATTATAATCGACATATTTTTTTTCAATTCCAGAACAGGGCAGTGTGCTTGCCGATCGTATTGTCCTGCTAGCTGCTATCCTGTTTATAATGGTTTCGAACATGATACTCCGATAGTTTGCATTGATTATTTTATTTATTATTGTTTTTCATAAATAAATTGTCAAATCCTTTTTGTGTCAGTTCTGAGCATCAGATAATCCCGACAATCAAACATGGCGGCCTCGCAGAATCTTCCAGGAAAAACACATTGAAAATCCTACAGCTACGTACTTTGGACGTTTATTTTCTCAAAACAAAAAACAAAAAAAAAACAAAAAACAAAAAAAATGCGCACATCACGTGTGTTTTTACAGTACATGCTATAGCTGTTGTGTTTATATATATACCTATTGATAACGAAAAGGACGTGTCTTTTATACATTCTACAAATACATACGATGGTGAGTTTATTAATGTGCAAGGAACACTTTATGTAAATTTTCTGTTGCAGACCATACACGGCAAACGTCAAGAGGAACTTTTACATCAACGCTTACACAACCTCATGTACTGGCACATACGGATGGATTATGTTAAAGGATTATAATTCCGTAACTGATTGTTCTGTGTGGGACGTTGGTACAACCAGTAGTCCATATATAAAGTATTCTACTAGTACCACACTGCAAAATTTTCAGACTGGTATGTACACAACTCTACCAATTGCATTTTTTGCCATCTGAAATATTAATTTTCTGTCCACAGGTTCAATTGGCTCCGGTGACACCTTGGCAGTACTTGTCTAAATTGTTCATTTTCTGTCCACAGGTTCAATTGGCTCCGGTGACACCTTGGCAGTACTTGTCTAAATTGTTCATTTTCTGTCCACAGGTTCAATTGGCTCCGGTGACACCTTGGCAGTACTTGTCTAAATTGTTCATTTTCTGTCCACAGGTTCAATTGGCTCCGGTGACAGCTTGGCTATATTCATAATGGGTAAGTGGTTCCAAATATAATTATCAAACTTGAAAATTATAATGTTTGGTTCAGTGGACAATTACATGTTATTTCGTGTTTAAAAATATACTCTGTATTGATGTATCAAATTTCTGGTTTTTGACTCCATGAACGCGAACTTACGTAGTATGTTTTTCACTCTAACTGTCATTTATAAGATAAAAGAAATATATATTTCACGGTTTTCAGAATGGCACATGGTTTTCAAGGGAATCCAAGGTGTGACCCCTGCGGCAGGGTCACTGGTAACACTGTGGACGGGGTCTGCTGTTGAGAACGACAACGATGACACGAAAACCACCATTACAAACTCACCTAGTGATACTGTGAAATCAAGTCTGGTGGAGGACTGGCAGGGATACTTTACTATGATTGATATGGTACGTAGATCTTGTTCAGCAAGTTCCGTTAGATATCCCAGTCTACCTGTTGTAATGTAGTTTTGGATAGTGAACGTTTGGTTAATATCATTACATGGTATAAATAGTGACACTCCTGAATTATCAGTTTACGAACATAAATGTTGAAAGCGCTTGAAATCATGTCATCTGTTTTTTAGGATAAATTCTATTTTCGTGAAACAATATTGTAAAAATGGAATATTATTAATGCTAGATGAAAAAAAAGAAATCGGGTATCGTCAGAAAAGACATTTTTTTGTTATAATATAGTAGTGCCGGTTTTTTTTTTTATTTAAATGATTCCCCTACGATGACAGGTGAAGTACGCGTATTTCACAAGCGGCGAAGAAAAAGCATATGTCGTGTTTGATGGACGAGGTACAACAAAGTCAACATGGTTTGCTGACGGAAAAAAAATATATTCTAGTTACACTGACATCACAACAGATACACCAACCACAAGTGGTATAACAGGGTAGGTTATTTTTTATGTTTCCATTTCGGCCCGATGAATTTAAACCCATTTTCACTCTTTGGGATATTGACGTAGTAATGAACTTGTGTGTCCACAACAGTTACTATATTAACGACAGACAACTATAATTAGCGAGATGATATTTTAGCGCAATAACTTTAGCACAAAAAGAGTTAAAACTCAAGCCGAAGTTTTGAACTAAGAAATGGTTTATAGGATCAGAAACAAATTGACAATTACTCTAGTATTTAAAATATATTCATAGACTCGGAGAAATGTGCTGGAGTGGAGAGATTCTTTGAAAAGAAAACCTGCTTACGTTAATGCTGTATGATGCAGTTTGATTATTTGGCTTCCCGGTATCTAATTCTGAATTTGCATTGAAAGGTACAATTCTCTTGTGTGCTCTGATGTTTTTAAACTGTAGTCATACCTCACATTTTACCTCTAAATTTGTGGAAGTATTGTGAAATAGATGAAGAGTGTTTTGTTTACTTAACTGCAAAAAAATACCCCAAAATATGCCAACACATGAACAATCCAAACTCAAATTCAATAAAACTAGGGGAAAATATAAACAAAAGAAAGATTTACACGGTAACTCATGAAAACTCACAAGAAGAATAAGAACATGTGATTCAAAGGAGTAAGCGTCCTCTACTTCATCGACAACACCAGCCGTGTCAATCTTGGTCAATCCATGTAAGTAATGTCACATTCTCAAATGAGAACAAGGAACACAACACCAGAACCAACAGGCAAACTAGCGAGCATCAAACACGTCCAGTTAAAATATTCTGAACTGTTTGAATGATTTACCAACTGTTTCCGATACTAATGCTGCTGTTATATTTGGTCTTCAGAGTCGGGTGACCGTTAAGAACCAGGGACTACTATTTTCACCAAAAAAAAAAGTTCTGACCAAAACATGAAACAACGCCATATCTGTTTCTTTCCAAAGTTTGTACAAAATACAGACATCTTTCAGGACAAATTTTGGAATTTGATAAGTAAATCAAAATAATGAATTTAACTGTGTCATATAACTGCTTTGTAATTCTAGAAGTCCTCAATGTTGCTATGGTTGGTACATGGAGAAGAACACGTCTATATTTCCAGAACACATTGACCTATTCTCATCATTCTTTATCACTGGTTGTTATGTAAATCTTTCTTGTCCTGATGTGTTCCTATTGTTTAGTCGATTATGAGTTTGAATTGCGAAAATTTGACATAGAATTTATGAAATGGAGAGATAGAAGGATTGAAGAGAAAAGGTGGAGAAAGAGACAAAAATCCTATTGATATTCTCTTGTATTTTATTGATTTGCTCAGTATCTCGACCAGAATTATATTTGTTTCATTTTCACATTTTCATTAGATATATTTTGTTTAATCATTATCACACATTACTTCACAGAGACACATACAGGAAGTTTGCTCTGATACGAACTAGTAGTTCATGTTCCGGTTTATCGGCCTGGATGATGGTTCTGGATGTTGGAGGAAGTGTAGCCTGCTCGTTTGATAATAATGTACAAACACGCCCCTACTTCCTGTATAGTGGCGGTACAACAGACAGTGTTGCAGAGTCAGGTAAGTACATAAACATCACAATTTTGATAAATGGTTGACTTGAATTTGTTAATATCCAATATTTTTAATACCAATGTCAGTTTCATAGTAATAATAATATTAATATTGATAAATTCTTTTATTTAGACAGGGTTACATATTTAGACTTTCGTTTAGTTTTACAATATTGCCCTGTTTAAGACACACAAAAGTATATACAGGGTACAACAACACGCTTTGAGAATCTACACGACATAGAAATAGGATACATAGGTAACCTGTATATATAATCTACACGACATAGAAATAGGATACATAGGTAACCTGTATATATAATCTACACGACATAGAAATAGGATACATAGGTAACCTGTATATATAATCTACACGACATAGAAATAGGATACATAGGTAACCTGTATATATAATCTACACGACATAGAAATAGGGCATATAGGTAACCTGTATATATAATCTACACGACATAGAAATAGGGCACATAGGTAACCTGTATATATAATCTACACGACATAGAAATAGGTAACCTGTATATATAGTTAACCTGTATATATAATCTACACGACATAGAAATAGGATACATAGGTAACCTGTATATATAATCTACACGACATAGAAATAGGATACATAGGTAACCTGTATATATAATCTACACGACATAGAAATAGGGTACATAGGTAACCTGTATATATAATCTACACGACATAGAAATAGGATACATAGGTAACCTGTATATATAATCTACACGACATAGAATATATAATACGACATAGAAATATACATAGGTAACCTGTATATATAATCTACACGACATAGAAATAGGATACATAGGTAACCTGTATATATAATCTACACGACATAGAAATAGGATACATAGGTAACCTGTATATATAATCTACACGACATAGAAATAGGATACATAGGTAACCTGTATATATAATCTACACGACATAGAAATAGGATACATAGGTAACCTGTATATATAATCTACACGACATAGAAATAGGATACATAGGTAACCTGTATATATAATCTACACGACATAGAAATAGGATACATAGGTAACCTGTATATATAATCTACACGACATAGTATATAAATAGGATACATAGGTAACCTGTATATATAATCTACACGACATAGAAATAGGATACATAGGTAACCTGTATATATAATCTACACGACATAGAAATAGGATACATAGGTAACCTGTATATATAATCTACACGACATAGAAATAGGATACATAGGTAACCTGTATATATATACACGACATAGAAATAGGATACATAGGTAACCTGTATATATAATCTACACGACATAGAAATAGGATACATAGGTAACCTGTATATATAATCTACACGACATAGAAATAGGATACATAGGTAACCTGTATATATAATCTACACGACATAGAAATAGGATACATAGGTAACCTGTATATATAATCTACACGACATAGAAATAGGATACATAGGTAACCTGTATATATAATCTAAACGACATAGAAATAGGATACATAGGTAACCTGTATATATAATCTACACGACATAGAAATAGGATACATAGGTAACCTGTATATATAATCTACACGACATAGAAATAGGATACATAGGTAACCTGTATATATAATCTACACGACATAGAAATAGGATACATAGGTAACCTGTATATATAATCTACATGACATAGAAATAGAATACATAGGTAACCTGTATATATAAGTACGCTAATCAGTAAATTGTAATATATCTTCATATAAGAAATTAAGAGGGAAAATGTTAATTACAGATATACAATATAAAAGTAATACCATACTTAGAATGCAGAACAGAAAGCAGGTGATTAGGTAGCCCTTACATAACAAAGTTTCTGGCTGCGATTTATAAATAAATGTATGTTTTTTAAAATATAATGAGAATGTAGTGGTAGAATTAAAGGACCATCCTTAAATTTTCATGTTTGTGTCAGTTTCACAGAGTCCTGTGTGATTAAGACTTAATCTTATTTTGTTATATCACTCTCTGTTTTGGTCGTGGTGATGTTCTGCCTTTAGTTTGTTTTTTTTTAAATTGATAAGACAAATGTTTTATTTACTTTTTTAACATATTGTAATGCTATACATCAGGTGTGCCCCAAGGAACCTCTGCGGACCAACGCTTTTCTTACATCAATTCAGAATACATCAAACGCATTGATACTTTTGAAAGATGATAGTATAACATGTATTTATGAAACAATCCACAATACAGAGGGTACAATCAATCTACAAGACCGCAGAATAACGAAACCTTAACTGTAACCTTAATCCTAACCCTAATGAAATTTCACCAACATGTTGAGGTGAATACAATCTGCAAAATCACATAAATCAAGGTAAAAGGTCACAGAACAGTCTTAAATATGCCAATTAAACACAAACTCAAAGTCAGTTCAACACAAATCATAGATCATGCAGACCTAAACTGGAATACTGCTCTTCCACATGGAACTCCTGCATCACTAAACACAAAACCATGACACTACACAGTATAGCAGCATGCAATGTCTTAACACCGATACCATATAACAGCAGCTTATCTATTGACATGTTACAATGGCCAACACTTAAACAAGAGGACTGTGCTCAAGCAGCATTCCCTTTTATAGACCAGTGCATCAACATGTACAGTTGCAGCAATAGAATACAAAAGATATATGCCCAATATTCATAATTATTAACAAAAAAATAAATACCTTTTTTTCCTCACACGTCCCTACGCACATTCAAACCCCTTCTCTCCACCTCTACATAATTTTCGATCTCTTAAATCTTTTGAAAACTTGGAATAAGATTGTATAACCTTGGGATTCTGTTATGTAATCGGTCAACATCACAGGAAAAACTCGAAGACTAGCATTCATTATATAAAATAGAATACTTTATATAAAATAGAATTCATTATGTAAACTAGAATTAATTATATAAAATAGAATTCATTATATCTAAAAAAAAGTATTCATTATATCAAATAACATTCATTATATAAAATAGAATTAATTAAATTCATTCATATATATATAACTGCCCCAGAAGACAGTTAATATCGGGGTGTTTATCCGTTGTCTGAGGAAAAAAAATTCCTTCAATAGTGTACACAAGTGTGTTAGGAATGAGAGATGTTAATTTTTGGAAAATTCAGTCACAGAGATATTATACAGGAAAGTATGGTAGTGTGGACTGAAATAGAAAACGGAAAGGTTGGATAAGTCTTACTGAATTTCTATTTGAAAATTTTAAATTGTGATAGTATCGTATGTAGTTTGTTAAGAATGTATGGAGAAAATGGTAACTCGATTTTTACATAACTATACACGTGTTTGTATATTCTTACCTTCTCAGGTGGTAATTGGGACTCGGCTGGATTTCCATCTGCACACACTATGGGCATTTTTGTAAAAGGTCTGTGATTTTTTTTAAACACGTTTATTTCATTTTATAGATTACACACATCATGCCTAATATAAACTTGACAGTTTTGGAAAGTTAAAAAAAATGTATTCATCTTTACCAGATCAGCGATAATGATTTGAAGAGTTAACGAGTGAAATTAGATAATGAACATGTCCATATAAGATTTAATTATCGTGACGTCATATCATTATATATAATATACAATGATATACAAATCTGTATTTGACACATTAGAAAATAAATGTTAATTTTTGACGCCGCCTTATATAAGGTTTATTTTCAATCGTTTAATTGTTTTCATAATACAGGGTTTTACCCAGTGATGAAGTGGGCCAGAGGTCAAACAATATCCCCAGCTTCCAGTGTCTACAACCTTTGGACTGGGACGTATACATTGAATGAATTTACAACTTCTGCTCATTCGTTTGCTGCCTCTACTGCTACATATAAATCCAGTATTGTAGACAGTTGGACAAGTTATTACATCAAGGCGGTAAGACTGTTACTTGTATCAATAAAACAACATCAGTGAAATAGACAGTAAGGACACATAGTAAAACACAGCGGCTTTTTCGGAAAGGTTACATCTTACAAAAAAAACGGCATTCGTTTTTGCCTCAGTCAAAATGGCATTTAAATGCACATTTACAATTATTTCTGGCAGCGTAGAGCTGTAAAGTTGCTAGTCACATGTTCGTTCCTTTCTGGAAACATAATCTCCTTCCTGTTGCACTAAACAGCATTTGATAGGAAAACAAATAAAATTCAGCTTTTTTGCTCTGCCATTTTCGTTTTGCTCATATGATACTGTGTTGGAATTGAGATTGTGTTTTACCAATAACAATTTGCATTGTATTTAACAGGTGCGCGTTTCTATGTACACGAGCGGGGTGGAACAGGCCTATATTGTATTTGATGCCCATGGATCAGACAAATCCTCTTGGTTTGACTGTGACAGAATTTTATACACAAACTATGTGGACTTGAACAGGAGAACCTCGCCCCCTCATTACTGTAGCATTGCAGGGTATGAAACATTTCACTGTAAATCAGTTTTATTCTTTACTTCGTTATTTTGAGATATCTTAAAATCTTAGTTTAATCTTTACTTCATTATCTTGCAGCTGTTTTGAGATATCTTAAAATCGCATGCATTTAAAAGATATTATCACAACTAGTTAAAAGGAGAACGAAAACATAAATTGACATTGAGAATATGAAACAAACTGACAGGAAAAATAACTATATGAAGAAATATTTGGGTAGTAGTGACAGCTATTGTACATTTTACAGGAAATATTCTGTGCACAAGGGTCTCATATTGGTCGTAAAACAGTAATATGTAATTTGACTGTGAATTTTGGTAACGTGATATGTTATATATAAGGGCTGATTGAAAAGTTTCCTAACAAGCCAGTCGCTTTAAAAAGGTTCAAACTCCTCACTTGCTGGCAGAAACATGCTTGTCACTCTAAAGAATTTGTTTTTGAAATACCTGTGAGCATAGGTCATATCGTAAAAAAAAATGGATGATAATTTGACTTTTGTTATTTACTTGTCATCTTTCTTTTACTTCGTTTCACGATGTTATTAGACTTAAAATGGTGAAGTATTTTCTTCATTCAGTTCACCCTTATTACCCACAAATGCTGTTTTCCATTCAGAGACTCTTCACAAAATAGAAGATTCTTCATTGAGTACACCTACAGCAGCTGTGATACGGCTGGGGGCTGGATTGGAGTGTTTGAAGGCTCTTCCTGCAATTATGATAATAAAGCTACTTCACCCTTCGCCATGTACAGTGACGCATCGCCCAACAGATATGAATACAATATCAGTACGTTAAAAAAAGAAAGGGACGTTATGTTGAATGGGCAAAGTTGTGCAGAAAAGATAAATTATGTAATAGAAATAGGCTTGTAAAACTATTCATTAATGCTTAATACAATAGAGTTAGAATTCTACTAATAGTTGGTAGAATGGCTACACTCGTCTCTTATATAATTTGTTTGTTTTTACAATTACTTAAATTAAATGAAGTTTCTTATTTTTCAGATATGGCTGTTGCTGACGTGTTTGTAATATCCATTGGTAAGTTGTTGAATTTAATTAATTGAAATAAACAATATCTTGATATTTGATCCACCAAAACTTTTACTCTTTTTCTAAAAATCTCTAGACATCTAGAACATCAGACAGTGTACATTGAAGTAAAAACATACTGGCACATTTACTGTTAACAACAAATAGGTTTTGGGAGGGTACTATCATGTTAACCATAAACAGCAGATAGTTGATAAGCATGATAATTTCAATTTCCTTGTTATGAATTTTGCCACTTCAGGATAGCTACTTTCCTGATTCCCCAACCTATGATGTCACAGTTAAGTCAATATTCAAGGTCCTATTCCCATTATCACGATTTTTGTGCAAGATATCGTCGACTGACAAACTCATAACACGGGATATGAAAATATGCATGTTGATGAAAAATCATGGCGATGTTTTGCAGTTGTCATACTGATTTCATTGAGAAATATTCTATTTCTGTGTGCGATATGAAGCTGTTCATGTTTGATACTCGTTAGTTTGTCTGTTGGTTCCGTCGTTGTATACTTTATTTGAAAACGTAACATTACTTACCTGGATTGACAAAGATTTACATGGCTAAAGCAGAAGATGTTTACTCTTATGGTCTTATTCTTCTCCTCCACAATTGGTTCTTTTGTTCGTATTTTGCGTTAGTTTTATTGGAATTTGGATAATGAATATGTTCTGTGGTTAGTATTTTCTTCATGCTTATATAAATCAAAATAATGGAGCGTATCGGATACAAGTACATTAAGCGTTAACAAAAAATAGTTGCATCATATCATTATATGAAAAATTGCCTTCACGTTTTATGTATTTTTTCTATGTAGCAATGGACGACTTTTGTGACTTCAGTCCATGCCAAAATGGCGGCACTTGTTACCACAGGGGTGTTAAATATGAATGTGTCTGTGATGGCGATTACTACGGATTGGACTGTGCAGATCGTAAGTTTTGGTTTTTATCATACAACCCCTATTCTAATTTATCTTCGAAATCTGTTTTAAAAAATGAATCAATTTTCAACTGGTTTTTGACTCAACCTGGATTTATTCCAAAATTTCTTTAAATTTTAAAGTGTATCGGTTTCATTCTTAAGTCTTCTAAGTACTACATGCATATATAATAAATTGATGAAAGTTATACAAAATCGTCTCCGTTAAATTTTAAATATTTACGATGAATATAGCTCGATTCACTAGTGGACGGATACTTCACGGTATGGACGGACGGGGGTATCTGTAGTATGACATGCTATGCTTTAAGTTAAGATATCTTGACAGTCAAAGCTCAAATAAGTGCAATTTTCCCACTAACTTTTTGTCCAGATCATAATTTTGATATCTTAATGAAAGTCGTTGTATGCCTTTATCTCTCAGTGACAAAGTGCAGTGTTTTCTCATTGGATCATTGTGATCATGACCCCAAAGTTAAAGGTCAAAGTGACAAAGTGCAGTGCCTTGCCATTGGATAATTTGACCTGTAGTGCATTTCCCCCAATGATCAAATAATAACAGTAACTGAAATTATCAGAATTTTTACTCTTGCACACCTAACCTACTATAAAAATTTTGGTTCTATAAAAAAAAATCTCAATTTTTTTTATCCACAGTTTAGTGATATGTGTTATAGTGTTTCCCAAGTAGTGTTTTTATTGTGTCACTAGTTCAATGTCTTGACATGCCTTGATTAATTTATTATATTTGAACTTATCTTAGTCGTCATCTGAAACAAATCACTTATTCTGTCAAAATTGAAGACTAAACAGATTGAAGTATTATTTATTTGATATATTATTTTTAGTTGACGGAAACTTCACGGCCTGGACGGACTGGGGTACTTGTAGTACGACGTGCTACGCATGGGGAACACATAGTAGGACGAGAACATGTACCAATCCGACACCAGCCGGCCCTAACGGTCAAAGCTGTACGGGAGATACGTCAGAAACACAGGGATGCATTCCAGATCTTGACGTGTGCTCAGGTGGGTCTTGTTGCATGTTTTACTTAGTTCATTCAACTTTTACATCGTTTTATCGTTTTCCACAGTGAGCTCGTTACGCGCTTATGTTTGAAATAACATGCTATATTTTCTTTCGAAGCCATCATATGTGACATTTCGAAATCCACTGAATTATTGGTTCTACAATGTTGACATTTCGTTTGATCAGCTTTTAGGTTCCTCAATTACTCTTCACTTTTAAAATTTAGTTCCTAAGCATCACTGACGTGTCCTCAGAGGACAAAACACATGAGTGTTGCAGTTTACTTCATTATACGGTTTTACTGTATCTAAATTTGTATTGAAAGGTGCTGTTTACTTGGTTAAAAATTTGGGTTACCCTTGTAGAACAAAGCATTAAACCACAAGCAAGAACAAAGTGCAAAATATACCGGTGATTTCTATAAAGTTCAAAAGCACAGTCAGTACAAATAACTTACAAGCATAGGAAACAACAAGCACGTTATTCTATATTGATGATACCATTCATTTATAAAATTATCGAATAAAACAAACAAAACCAAGGCAAAAATACACACAGGGCTTTTATGGCATACACAGTTGACAGGATAAACTTTTTCTGTGCAAACGTTGGTTGTTTCATTGAAGAATACAGATGATGAAAAACGTTGAAAACGTTTAGTTAACATTGACAACAATAATGTGTCGACCTTCTCTTCATTGCAGTGTACAATACTG
The DNA here is from genome assembly GCF_031769215.1 of Ylistrum balloti. Lineage (NCBI taxonomy): Eukaryota > Metazoa > Mollusca > Bivalvia > Pectinida > Pectinidae > Ylistrum > Ylistrum balloti. The sequence goes on from NW_026783100.1 coordinate 60,292, forward strand.
GAAACATCCAAGTTGACTCGTCCTACACCATGGTGTGTCCGTCGGGACTGCACATATTTGTATCTAGTGCCTTTTATGGATACAGTAGTACCTGCTACGATACAGATCCTCTGTCTGACGTCAGGGTTGTGTGTCAGGGAAGGAACACTAATTGTACTATTACCTTCAATGACGCGACTTTTGGTGGAAATCCTTGTTCATCACACTCAGTCACGAAATACGGATATGCTACAATGACCTGTGTTGGTGAGTAGATCATTTAGTTTAATCCAACCTTATTATCTCGAAGTTGACAGGACCATCGACTTTGAAATTACCGAGTATTCGGTTATGATCCCTTCTGTTGGAAATTTCTCTGAATTAATCACCATTTCCTGTTTCGAATATATGTTTATTTATCATTTTATCCTATCTTAATCTCTCTTACTTTCAGAATCTCTGCAGTTATCTACATTCCAGGGTCGTAAGTGGTCATCCTTTCTGTAATAAGAATATAAAAAACACTATTAAGTAAAGTGTAATGATAACAGAACATCAGAACAGTTCATTTTTTAAACCATATCGCTTGTATATAACAATTAATGACTGTGCTTGTGTGACATATTCTAATAGTCTATTGGCTTGTCTTCAGCTTGGCGGCTTGTATTCAAGGCTCCCTCTGGCACAGCTCCACCTTCATCATATGCTGATGTAGCCTCGTTTTACCTGTCGTCCGATACAGTAAATGATGGTACAGAGAGTGTGATGACAGATTTCTCATCCGGAGGCCAAATGTACAAATCTGCCCTGTTGAATGAATGGGGAGTCAACAAAACATTCTCAGCTGTATGTAGTCATGTACCCTCTATCAATATAGAATTATTCTCAGCTGTACATAGTCATATACCCTCTATCAATATAGAATTATTCTCACCTGTATGTAGTCATATACCCTCTATCAATATAGAATTATTCTCAGCTGTACATAGTCATATACCCTCTATCAATATAGAATTATTCTCAGCTGTATGAAGTCATATACCCTCTATCAATATAGAATTATTCTCACCTGTATGTAGTCATATACCCTCTATCAATATAGAATTATTCTCAGCTGTATGTAGTCATATACCCTCTATCAATATAGAATTATTCTCAGCTGTACATAGTCATATACCCTCTATCAATATAGAATTATTCTCAGCTGTATGAAGTCATATACCCTCTATCAATATAGAATTATTCTCACCTGTATGTAGTCATATACCCTCTATCAATATAGAATTATTCTCAGCTGTATGTAGTCATATACCCTCTATCAATATAGAATTATTCTCAGCTGTACATAGTCATAAACCCTCTATCAATATAGAATTATTCTCAGCTGTATGTAGTCATGTACCCTCTATTAATATAGAATTATTCTAAACCAATGAGCTAAGGATGCCTTGTTATAATTAAAATATTTATCGCAGACACTCTACATTATTTTGTCGAAAAAAACCTTATTGATATAAAGTGATGACATAACCTTCACTTTTGAGAAAATTGGATGTTATTTTTGTTATTGTTATTTAAACTTTTTTTTCGTTTTCAGTCTAGAATTATTCAATACCATTGTGCTGAGATTGTCGCATCATAGCATTATTTATAAGGCAATCTGCATGATTTTGTTGTAAAAAGTGACGATATACTGTTAAAAATTCATGAGTAGGTTTTTATATTACCTTTGTTACTATCACTTTAATTTCCATATCATAGGTACGATACTCGATTTACAAGAACGGAGAGGAGGTTGCATACATCGTATTTGATGGTCGCGGTACATCTAAAGGCACCTGGATGGACTGCAGCAACATCCTGTATTCAAGTTACACAGATATAACGACGGTGTCAAAGAACTATTGTCTTATTAAGTGAGTTTATCTTTAATTCAATGATGCTGCCTACAGGTAAACAAACTGTGTTAATGATGATGAAAGTGCATCCATGAAATTTTTAAAAAATTTTTATACGCCCGTCGGAAGACAGGGCGTGTTATATTTTCCCGCAGGCGGGCGGGCGGCCTCACATAGGTTTCCGTTCGATAACTTGAATATTTTTTACAGAACGATTTGAAAATTCACATGAAGGTTTACTACCAAAATAGTTTTGGACGGGCGTATATTGTTCCGCCCTGCGGTACTCTTGTTTTCATCTGTATCTCCTTTTCACACAAAGAATAATTGAATTACTAATATTTTGATCTTATTGTATAATGCAATGAAACAATTTGAAAAAATTCTCTTGAAAAAAAAAGTTCTTGCAGTCTACATGTCAAACGTATAATACATATACAGAATACCAGTCACCATCCTCAGCTTAAGAAAACTTTCAAATTTTGAAAATATACAGAGTATCACTTACCATCAACACAATGTGTATTTACAAGATACACAACATAAAAACATGTTGTCTTCAAACTTCAAATTTATGTTTAAAACCAAATAATTCCTAACCACTGTCAGCAATTTCAATGTAATGTGATTAATGTCATTTGTAATATAAAAGCTATGGTTTTGATAGCAGGAATTTGTATTATTATTACCAAATTGCTGATATTTTCAAAGTTAAGAATGAAAAGAAATTCTCTGATGTGTCTGTTGGGAATATATCATGAAACATTTCCTCTAATTTATATACATTGTAATTATCAACTTCCAGATATACTTCATCTACAACATTTAAGCATAATTTCTACATAAGTGCAGACGATGGTGGGTGTGATAACGCGTATGGATGGGTTTTTATCAAAGACTACGGATCGTCGTCTGGCTGTCCTGCTTGGGCTCCGTACGATGGATCTAGGACAATGCCGTATGTTGTATATTCAACAGCAAGCACATACACAACATGGAATTCAGGTTAGTTTTCAAAGAGTAAACTTACTTTTAAAAGATCATTTACATTATCAAATTAGATTTTTTAAAAAAATTGTTCTGTTTCTTTGGCTAAAGTTAAAACTAATAAATATATAATCAATCAGGTTATTACTTAACTTTCAATCCATCAATGGGTCCACTCATGATAGTTTGAATGTAGTCAATCAAAATTTAAGTTAGTGTTTCACCTTACACCTTTGACCTCTGACATGTCAACCGTATATATATTGGTATCATAATGCGAAGTGATATTATTATTGTAACTTAGGAATATATGATTGATGTACATACAAAAGCTCCAGAGTTAGAGTACTTAGTGTTACTAATGAATTCATAAAGTATTGCCATTTTTTTCAATTCTCATTTGAAGTTAATTTGATGTTTACAACCATAAATCCTTTGCTTTATTTGAAACACAAAAATGAGATTATCTCGATCACAATGTGTTACGATACCAGTGTATCTATTCTATTCCTATTGTGAGACTGATGATAAGTTATTGTGTGTTTGAAAGTGATTTTTCCACGAACGAATGTATAGAACAAATGTCTTGACCAAGCTGCTGAAAGTTAATTACAAATGATAATGTATATCTTGTATGTATGGAAATATACAGAAAAATATATTCACCTGAAATAAACATAATTTGACATATATGTGCATTTATTAAAATGATTCAAGGCGCCATGCCATTTCATATCCAAACTTAACAAATAAATATTGAATCTTTAGGAAATGTTGGATATGCGGACTCTCTGGCAATATTTGTTCAAGGTAAGTATCTTCCGTCAGGCATACAGACATTGATTGATTACACCACATTTTTGTATGAAATGAAAATTTAATTCTTGACAATTGTACACTCATTCTCATTTCAAGGGATGTTTTCGATGTTAACAAACAATGCACAGCTGTTTTTCTATATAGTAACTTCTGTTTTGTGGATAATGATATCCATATGTAATGTAATATGTTGTAAACGGAGAATTTTGGGGGATGAAACGGAGCATGCTTATGAAACGTAATACAGAAAGAATATCTTTAGTGTCAATACCTCTATACATATAGCCAAAGCTAATAATTTATTCTGATCTTTCCATTGTATCCAGACTGGCATATGGTATTCAAGGGAGTGGATGGCATCACGCCCACAGCTGGTAACCTGGAAACCCTTTGGGAGGGTAGTACTACAGAATACAACGGTGATGAGACCGTCAAGACAATCACTAATGTTCCAGCAGTTTCTTACAAATCCGCCGTGGTGGAGGACTGGTCAAGCAACTGGACAATCATTGACCAGGTTTGCTTAAATTTGTTTACAAGTTCTTCATAAAGCTCTTATTATCGCCATAATTTATGTCATGTTGTTTTCTCTGATGTGTTTGGTTTGGCAAACTGACCTGTTTGTTATCTTGATTCATATGGCCTATTGTAATAGTTGTGCAAGTTTTTAATTATTCTTTTTCATTCTGTCTATTTTGTTTGTTGAAAATATGATATAACGCAGCAAAATCATGCATCATTATTATTTATTATTGTTTCAGGTAAAGTACTCTTTCTTCAAAAGTGGTATAGAAGAAGCACATATCGTATTTGATGGAACCAATTCTGACAAAAATACATGGTTTTCTCCCGATAACATATTGTTTTCACTGGAGTTTGGAGGCACAGTGAATGCCACGTCAGCAAGCATATCAGGGTGAGTAAAACCGTTTCTGTTACCACTATTTGAATCAAATTACCCCCCCCCCCCCCCGTGTCTCAAGTGCAATTCTTTAAATTGTTATTTTCTACATTGAAGAGTTACAATTCTATGTTGCAGTGATGGGACAAGAGCATTTGCCGTAATAGAACAGTCGGGGACTTGTTCTGCTCTGTCAGCGTGGATGTTGGTTTTGGATGATGCCTCAGGAAGCACTACTTGCACGTTCGATAACAATGTCCGAACACGTCCTTACTTCCTTTACAGCAACACTGGAGCTGCAACCCAGCCTGAATCCAGTATGAACATAATTTATAATGAAGAAAAAATATTGTAAAATCAGAAATGATCGGCTCCGATTAATTTTCCTTTCTATCGTAGATATTAACGATAGTTTGATTCAATTTTCAAATGTTAAACGTTGAATGCCTTGACATGGTTTCAGTATTACAAGATGTTGTCAAGACTAACCTCCTACAGAATTAAGTGCCAAGTTTTTTTTTTTTAAACCTCATATTTTGAAAGCCACGAAAAAAATCAGACTTCTAGTAACAAATAATTTTCAATATGTTGAAGGATTGGGTGACGGGTTGCATATAAAATGGTCAAGTAATTTTCTTTAAAAAATTGTTATATAACAGAGAAATAGTGTTTTGAAAGAGAGGTCAAACAAATTATCCTAACACCATTGCTTTCCTATAACAGATAATACTATAAAACCTGTTACTTAATCTTGTTCTGGTTTTTTAGGTTCCTCCTGGGACAGTGTCAACTTTCCATATGCTGAAACTCTAGGAATCTTTATCACAGGTAATATACGGTAGTCTGATTTTGTTGACTTAGCGATTTAAATGTAGAATATTTAAGGAAATCTCAACGGATTTCTGACGCTTAAAATGTACAAAGACTGAAAATACCAATAAAATTCAAAATTTCTATGAACAAAAGAAATACTGAATAAAGAAGCTTTATCAGAATGGATTTATTCATCTGGTATCAACTTCATTTGTCGTTAACAATGTTTTATTGGCTGACATGCTGACAAGTTTTCAAACATTTTCATTATAATTATGCATTTGTACAAAAAAAAACACCAAGTCTTGACTACAAGTTAAGCTGTTTATTGATAATGATCGAGAAGTCTTCTGTAGCAAATAAAAACAATCTCTTTGACGTAACAGGGGCTTCTCACTTATTAGCAAACTATTGAACATTTAATTATGACAAGCTTGACTCTGCGACATCAGAGAAGCGAAGTGAACTGTGCTTGACTCCGGAACAGGAGAAATCACTTGACTCTGAGGGACAGAGAAGCAACTAGGTTCATTGATGCCAGAGAAGCCAGGATTGATAGGGCTAGACTCTGTAAAAGTAAAAAGAAGTACTTGACTCTAAGAGATTGCGAAGGTTCTAAAGAAGTGACTTGACTCTGACACTGACTCACAGAGCAGCTAGCATAATACAAAGGACAAACTTGATTCCAAGGTAACCACTGGGAAGACTCTGGACTCTGAAAGGTAACAGAGGAGTGACTTGACTCATGACAGAATCCTACCAAGAAGCTTGACCCCCTTTACAGACATTTTATGTAGTAAAATTAAGAATGACATGTAGAAAACAAGCTATAAGGAGATTTTCAGATTTGGGGTATGCATGTAGTGTTTGATAGGGATAGGTGCCCTTTTACTGGGCTTTTGAAGAACGCTTTATTCCTTAAACTATGATTTATGGAAGTTTTTTAAGTTTCGGATCATACACATTGTATTCAGGAGGTGTATATTGTCATCAGTAAACAACTTTCAAAGGGTGGAAAGCAAAACACGTGGACATTTTAAAGTACTATTAATTAATCCAATTTTAGGACAAAATTATACTTATTGATATATCAAATATAGATGGCAAATCAAAATATTCACCAGATCAAAATAAAACATCTTAGATAAAATTGACTACATTTAGTTTTAAATCATCGATTTTGAATGGATGTAATGACGGTCTATATATGTGTTGATATATTCATTCGATTGATCACGGTGCCAGACTTGTTCCTCAGACAATATTTTCCTGTATTTTGAAAGGTATACGCTATATCAAGAACATTTCTGTCTGTTCATTTGTAAACTTTCGTTTTAGTGTTTTCTAAATTTTGTTATTCATTTCCTTCTGGATTCCAAACATTCATGTAGAATCATCTTTATACGCTTTCGACTCGCAACATATGGTTTCAAGAGACACAGGTCGTTGAAGATTACGGGGATTTTTTCACAATCTTCATAATGGTCTCATTATCAAATATTTTATTACTTTGTGTGGTGGTAAGCTGAATGTGTTAAATATTTGTTAGTTTGCCCGTTGGTTCCGTTGTTGTGCACCCAACTTGTTCTATTTTGGGAGCGTGACTTTAATTGCTTGGATTGTATAAGCATTTTATGACGGGTATCATCAATGCAGCAGAAGACACTTACCCTTCTTGCACACCTGGTCTTATTTCCCTGTACATTTTCAGGAATCTGCAAATCTTTTCTGATCATATTTTTGCATTAGTTTCATCGAATGAAAGTTTTAATTAAGATTCTGTTAATATTTCGGTATTTTTGTTTTGCTTTGTTTTAGCTGGTGTGCCGAGGATAACCTAACAAATCAAAATTATAACTATGTAATAAAATGATGGTATTTGTTTACAGTGTTTTTCTTAATTGCAGGGTGGTTCCCAGTTATGAAAGTTGCTTACGGTGAAAGCGTGAGCCCTGCCAGTGGGATCTATAATCTATGGTCCGGAACCTACACCCTTAACGAATATGTAAATGAAGCCTACTCCATGTCTACAGGAACACCTTCTTACAAGTCGAGTATTGTTGATAGCTGGCAGTCTTACTATATATCGGCAGTAAGTTATACTATATACTGTATATATTCTGTGTTTCATTTAAGCTGTGATAGGGATATTATTTTAGTTTCATGCTGGTATGAAAGAAAACCTAAATTGCAAACTGAATGAATGAGTTTTTTTTATTGAGGTATATAACAGATGTATACTTTTATTAGCCTTTTTTTTGTAGTAGTGTACATTTTTACTCGATTGGGAATCGTGTTGAACTTTTGGTTCCAAATTGAGTCAAACATTTTTTTATATAGAAACAGCAAAACATTAATCAGTTGAAAATGATGTATAAAATCTAGGTATATTGGATTTCGTTGTAATTCTGTATAAATTAACAATTTTATCTTGAATAACTAATTTAGATTTTTTAAAAAAATCTATTTCATTTTTTTGGATATTTTTCCCTTCTGATCACCATTGACGATTGTTATGGTTACTGTCTAGGAAATAGTATAAGTGTGTGTAATACGAATTAATGGAAACAAGGATAATGCTTCTTATTACATTAATCATGTAGACTATGCCTAAATTTGTTTAAAGGTCCAACGGCATCAATATGTTACGATACCAAAAGAAACATTAGCATTTACTTCTTTACCAGTAACCTAACTTATAGCCTGTTTTAGATATATCTGTATATCATTGTCGTTTTTATTGCTAGATATAATAGGTTGTATCTATAAATGGCACGCGCCTATCAAAAAATGCGAGGACTAACCTTTTTTGTTTGTTGTAAATTTGTAATTCTTTTACTACCGATGAAGGGAAGGTGTGAACGACACACTTACTATAGTATTGAACAAAGTATTGATACTATTGTATTGAAGTATTCAAATAATCGAGTCAAGTATACAACGACCTCTGTGATTGGTCGGGGGCGGAGTTTAGACAACCTGAATAGTTGATCTGACACCCAATTTGTTCCGGTAGGCGGAGTTAATGTACACCATCAGTTACATAACAATTACTAAGTAATTGCTGGGAAAATGTCCGACGACGGCAACAGTACGCAAAATTTTCTACGTCAGATTGACCCAGGGTTGGCGAAATATGCGTCAGAATTCAAGAAATGTGATGTCAGCAATCTTAATACCTTGCGATATTTATTACCAAGTGAGGTAAATTCCATGGAAATGCCACAGGTGTACAAACGAATGGTGATAGATAAGATCATTAACATGCAAACGCCAGAAACTAAAAGTGCATTTAAAAAGAAAATGACGGCAGATGCCGGCACGGCCGCATCACATCCATCTAAACGGCTGAAGTTTGAAAACACTGTTAGTAGTCCCGGTATTGACGTTACGGATGCAGCAAAATCCGACTCGGGGATTTGTCGATCTACGCAGAATGACAGTTACCTTTAAAAAGAACTGGGTCGTCTGAGAGACGAAAAGGAAACACTTGTGATTTTGCTTTCTCACAAAAACGACGAGTTGAAAGACATGAAGAAAAAGCCACTCGACAGAGAACCTTTGGCCATCCCAGGGAATCCATTGACTAAATTTAAATGTGATAATTGTCACTATAAAGGGCATCGGTCAATGCAAAACAAGGGACAGAAAAAATGCCCGTTTGATCCATGCATGGGTTACAATCACTGTGGATTAGAGCAGAAACATGCGGAACACAAACATTCCATCGTTGAGGTAAGTTAACATTTATATGAAATCTTATTATGCATTAGTTTTGTGCTCGTGTGGTCAGGGTTTAGTTTAAACTGTATTTTATTTTGTGAAATGAGTACAGTACAAAAGCAAATATGCATTTCGGATTCAGAGACAACTACAATGTACTTGTATTAATCTGTCTCCGTATCTAATTGCATGAGCAATGGACAGTACTGACAACATAATGTAATAAGGTCAGGGTTTTATTTCAAGAACTTTTATTGTTGATATATTTGCAATGTTTTTTTTAGTGGCATGTGATTTCTTACCGAAAATGTTATTTTCTTTAATTCGTTAAAGGTTTCGGTATCCATGGATGTTAAGCTGATCATCATAGCAAAATCACCGAATTATATTATAAAAATAAGAATACAATAATGACTGTTTTCGTTTACAATTTCTCTTATACTTGAACGCGTGCTGTTATATTTCATTTTATTGATTTTTTTCAGGTTAATAAAGAAATCTGCGGTATTCAAAAACGACTTAAGTCCATAGATGACGAAATGGCGAGCATCAAAACATTCGTGCAACATAATACAACCAATTTCATATCTGCTGTTCGTCCTTTGCTTAAAGCACATTTTCCACACAAATATATTGGACAGAAGGGACAACAGTTACTTCAAATGGATCTTCGCTACATAAAGATAAATAAATAAATAAAACTAGTACAGAATGACTATATGACTATATTCACTGTTAAGATGTTATGAATTCTCCGGTCCCAGTGATCTAACCTGTTGATATATATTTTGTACGTAAATTAGTTTAGTACTGAGTAACTTTCGTTTTCTCGTTGTACCATCGATGGAAAAGCAAGGTATCATTGGGTGTAGAACGAAACAAATGGGACAACCCAATTAGGTCTGATCTGAAGCCACCTGTGACTTGGACTCTTCCAATTAACCTCTCGCGACAGTCGAGTGTTTGTAAAATGCCGATGTCTGCACAGTATTTTTTCACCTGGCTCCACCCACAATCGATCTAGACATGGCTCTGCCAATCAGAGAGCTTGTTGCATAAATTTAAGGAATTCGATTGGTGAAGTACTTCAGTACAATACTATCAATACTTTGTTTAGTACTACAGTACTTGAAACGTTCGCACCTTCCCTTCATCGGTAGTAACAAACAAGTGTTATTTTTATTTATGAGAGGACAACACAGACGACAAAAACAACAAGAAAATACAAACAAAAATCACTGTCAAAACTCAAACTCAATTAAACTAAGGCAAACTTTTAACAAAAAGTACGATTTACACAGAACCTCTTGAAAAAGCACAAGGAGAAAAAAACAATGTGGTTTTATCGATTCTATACTAATACGGACTTGACTGATTTTTTTCCTCCAGGCTCGAGTTTCGTTCTTCCAAGGCAGCCAGGAGATAGCCTATGTAGTGTTTGATGCTCATAGTTCTACAAAATCCTCGTGGTTTAATTGTGACAGAATTCTATATACATCATACTCCGACCTGACTAGAGATACTTCAGTCAACTACTGCTCTATAGGCGGGTAAGTATTACATTTAAACAATCAACTGTTACCAGATGGATAGAGCACCATGAATATTCATCATCTACCCTGACATATATTATCATCTACCCTGCTGCCTTTCTGTAAATGTAATGTTGTTGCTATGTCCAGTTTTGCTGCCTTATCTTTTTGTACCTATCCTGTGCTATTGCCAATTCTGTTGCCATCATTATGTATTGGTGTCAGTAACTACCATGTGTTGAAAATATTACAAGGTCTGCTGCCTTATCAGTCTGTAAATATCATGTATTGAGACTATTAAAAGCTCTGCTGCCTTATCCGTATGTAAATATCCTGTGTTGAGACTATTACAAGCTCTGCTGCCTCATCAGTCTGTAAATATCCTGTGTTGAGACTATTACAAGCTCTGCTGCCTTATCCGTCTGTAAATTTCTTGTGTTGAGACTATTACAAGCTGTTCTGTGTTATTGTATGTAAATATGCTGTGTTGAGACTATTACAAGCTTTTAATGTCTTTCAATCATTTTGAAAATAATTTTTACAGAAACAGCAATCGATACTTCTTCATAGAAGAGACGTACGGCTCGGGCTGTGCTGAAAACTTTGGATGGTTCGGAATAATAGAAGGGAGTACTTGTTCCTACGATTCAAAAGGAACCAGACCTTTTCCTTTATGTAGTGATGCCGGATTTTCGGAAGCAAATGATGGTAATATCGAAAGGGCCTTTACAATCAAATAGTAACCTGTTGTTTATCATTTACATATTATAAGTAATTATCTTAATACAATTGCAGATTTTTTTTTCTAAATACAGTTTTATATAATCCTGACTTGTTTTCATTATCTTTTTCAAATGTGTTGAACCTTTCAATGCAAATCATCACTTGTTGTAAAGCTACGGCATTAAAACATATGTTAATTCATATGCGCTTTGACATCAGTTCATATAAGAATGTATTATTCTGTTATAGTAGGATATATGCCTTTTTCAATACAAGATATACATTTATCCAAAACAAACAAAATCAACATAATAGCAATAACAACTGATTTTTTACTTCTTTACTCTGATTCCTTAAAACAGACATGATCGTCCCTGATGCATTTGCGATTTCAATTGGTAAGTCGAACTGAGATATAAACTTTATTAAAATTGACGTTATGCATGCAAGAAAAAATAAGAACACTTGACATCAAAATGATAAACTAAATATATTTTTACTATTACTGCCATTCTGTCTCTCTGTATCATTTCACAAATTGTGAAACAACTTGATTTGTTGGTCGTTGTTCCTTTGTTACTAAAGATCACTGAACGATTTTATTTATACTGTTAGATTTATTGATTGATTGGATTAATTAATTGATTGATTTATTGAGTGATTGATTGATTAATTGATTGATTGATTTATTGAGTGATTGATTGATTAATTGATTGATTGATTTATTGAGTGATTGATTAATTGATTGATTGATTTATTGAGTTATTGATTAATTTATTGATTGATTGATTTATTGAGTGATTGATTGATTAATTGATTGATTGATTTATTGAGTGATTGATTGGATTAATTAATTGATTGATTTATTGAGTGATTGATTGATTAATTGATTGATTGATTTATTGAGTGATTGATTGATTAATTGATTGATTGATTTATTGAGTGATTGATTGATTAATTGATTGATTGATTTATTTGATTGATTGATTAATTGATTGATTGATTTATTGAGTGATTGATTGATTAATTGATTGATTGATTTATTGAGTGATTGATTGATTTATTGATTGATTGATTTATTGAGTGATTGATTGATTTATTGATTGATTGATTTATTGAGTGATTGATTGATTAATTGATTGATTGATTTATTGAGTGATTGATTGATTTATTGAGTGATTGATTGATTGATTCAGCCCGAGACAATATGTGTAACCTGGTTACATGCCTGAATGGTGCCACTTGCTATGATTGGGGAGCACGATTCCACTGTGAATGTGTCGGAGACTACTATGGAGGACAATGTCAGAACTGTAAGCATAACCTGTGACAAGTTTTGTTGTCGTCGTTGGAGCTTTTTTTTATCAATTCTCTAGTTTTACAGTACTAGTACTGTTTACATAAAACTGTACGACCAAAACAATCATTCTGATCAATGATGTATTGTTCAAGAAGTAATGTATAAACCTGCAGGTGCTGAATATTACTTATACGAAGATTATTTATTTTTATTTCTAGTGGATGGAGGATGGTCTAGTTGGACGGCCTGGACGGATTGTAGTACTACGTGCTACGCTCAGGGTACCCAGACACGAGAGCGAAATTGTGACACTCCTACCACTGCTGGGGATGGTGTTTACTGTATCGGATACAGTAATCAGACACAGTTTTGTATTCCTGACAACTTAGACATCTGTTCACGTACGTATCACAACTACACGACAAAATTTCGACGCTAAAGTAACAACAATAATAAACAGAAGCACTTACATTTCATAAACACATAACCTAACCCCCGTGTACTATTTGGGGGGTTTCCTTGTAAATATTTCTTTTGTTCATATTTTGCCCTAGTTTCATCCAAACTGAGAATGAATTGATTTTCTGTTCAAATGTTGTTGTAAAACGTATCAAGTTTTTGAAGTAAGTTTACCTAGGACAGTTATTTCTTGTTCCAGGATATATTCGTATTGAAAACATGGTGACACGCACTATATCAGAGACCGTTTTCATATGCAGTGCTTGGAATACATTATTGAATACTATTCTCTTTATTGCAAACAACAAATACATAACATAAAAGGAAAGTAAAATGTTCCGGAATGGCAAGCATTTTTTGCTTCATCGACGACACCCGCCATGTAAATGTTCCGTCATAAACCCTGAAACTGGCATAATGATGATATATGGATATATAAAGTTTAATCGTTTATACGATTTAAATGGATGTGATCGTATAGTTTGATAACAATGACGGCAATATCGTCAGCTGGATGGAGCAGAGTATTACGGTTACATATTCATACTTTCAGAATATTCTACTGGTGATATAGCGGAGGGTGACAATTACACAATGGTGTGCCCCTCTCACTCACATTTCTACATCCATGTCTACGATGCGTTCTATGGCCATGCTGGTACGCCCTGTTCTACTGCTGATCCCGTGAGTGCTATTCGCACTGCCTGTCATAGCACAACGTCCAGTTGTAACGTCATATTCAACGACGCCACATTTGGGGGAGATCCATGCTCGTCCTATCCTTCAGTCGCAAAGAGTGGATACATAACCTACTTTTGTGCGAGTGAGTACACTCAATACTGGTCTTTGGTTAATTATCATGATTATTATCTGAAATTTTTTAATGACGTAACAGCCACCCACACGTGACAATTTTAACATATTTGGTAAAATCAGATAATTTCATGACTTTCGATTTTCGTGGTTTTCTGAACATTTGATTTCGTAGATGAAAATAGCTCTCTAGATGTCCTTTAACAAATCATATCAGTTCGTGGACAAAAAAGGATTCTTGTATTAAGGTTACAAAAGTAACAAAAATAAATCCACACAAAAATTGTCAATTTCACAGTATCTTAATACAAGTTGTGTACTTTAACACACCATTCTTAACTAGAATACTTTTTCAGCACAAATCTGTGTAAACTACTAATAATAGAATCGAATAGCCAATATGCTTGATTGCTCTATAGATGGTAATGTTCAAGGGAAATTCTAATTTTGCTGTATTCATGGTTATCAAATACAGCACGAATTTGGAAATAAATATTTTACATAATCAAAATACAGAGATGTTGTATGCCTGTATACACTAATACCAAATATAGATATATATTAATCAGCATGAAATATCCCAAAGTGGGTGTGACTGCGGAATATTGAAAACACGAAATTCAACAACGATAAATTAGCCCCACCTTTTACTTACAAAGATATATAGCTCTAAGTTTATACATTATAGCATGCTTGCTTGATATAAATGAGGTTTTTCTACTTTAACGTTTCTCCTGTTTAATTTTTGTATTTCAAAGTACATCAGCCGTACGAAGTTTATGCTATTATCTATTTTTTAATGCAAAATAACATCATGTAGGTTTCAAATTGAAAGCCCTTATTATCACTGAGTATGTGAAGGATGAAACAGCTGTATGATGCAGTTTCCTGGGTTCTACACTCTCTGATTCATCAAAAGTTGTATAAAACGATGCTGTGTACGTGTCTTTCGTCTTTTATTCACCATGTTACTAATGTGATGTTTTTTCTTTTTTCCTTGTTGATAGAAAGTCGCCAATTGAACGAAGCTAGAGGACGTATGTATGAATTTTATAAAAACTGCTAAAATTAGTGGTAGTGTAAGTTCACGTACAATTATCGATAGAGCAGATTAATGTTATAGTATATGTTTATTGACATATTTATCTATCTATTTATAGTACAGCTCCTTTATTTCTGGTAGTGACGACACGGTTACAACCCTCAATAGGGCTGACTGATGCAATAATAGATATCTACTAGGATTTTAAAAACTTTATTCATAGTGCAGCAACCACCATTTAACCAATATTACTGGTAATGTCG
The DNA here is from genome assembly GCF_031769215.1 of Ylistrum balloti. Taxonomy (NCBI): domain Eukaryota; kingdom Metazoa; phylum Mollusca; class Bivalvia; order Pectinida; family Pectinidae; genus Ylistrum; species Ylistrum balloti. The sequence goes on from NW_026783100.1 coordinate 75,544, forward strand.
GCTCAAGAACAATTAGCAATAGGGCAGATTAACGTTATAATGGATATTTACCAAGATGTTTATAACTTTATTTACAGCATGGAGACTGGTGTTCAAAGCTCCAAGGGCAACAACTCCACCCACCGGTTATGCTGATATCATGTCGTTGTACACTGCTAGTGGCCCTTATAATGAAGGTGTTGTTGGTGCAATGACAGATTTCTCACATTCAGGATCAATTTATAAATCGGCAGTTCTAGACCAGTGGGGTTCCAATCTGACAGCATCACATGTAAGTGTTAAAAAGGTGTTAAACACATTTTACGCTTCAGGGACTTATTTCACTGTTCCACATTTCCAATATTTTGTTTTCTTTCTTTGTTTTCGTTTTATTTTTAATTTCATTTGTTTATTTTTTGTGTTCTGATTGTTTTGTTTGCTTTTCATATGTTTCTGTTTTTATTATTATTTATTACTGTTTATATATGTTTTGCGGTTTTCGGTCAATTAGCTTTAGGTAGCACATGGATGGGGCAGCCTTAAAACACAAAATTAGGCACGCCTCGCTCGAACCAACAAAACTGATTAGTAAAAGCTGCTATATAGAGAATCTGATTCAAGATTCCATTTATATGAGGTTTAGGAAAGGAGACTTTTTATATTTTACAGTTTACGTAGTCTCTGACAGTGAGGATGAAATATTGAATCAAATTGACATTTCTCTATATTTCATGTGCAAAATGATATAAAACAAAATGCATGACTTTCTGGGGTAAATAAACCTTATAGTGTGCTTTAACAATATCTTCTGATTTTTTTCAAGGTAAGATTAAGTGTCTACACCAGTGGAGCGGAGTCAGCTTATGTGGTGTTCAAAGCCACAGGGAGGGGTAAATTAGATTGGTTTGATTGTGCGAATATCATCGACTCTAGTTGGAATGACATTGAGACAGGAAACACCACGTGTACTTTAAGGTATGCATGATATAATCTCTCCCTAACAGCATACAAATAGGTATTTATATACTTTAAATTCAATTTGGTATAGCTACTGTGTCAAGGACTTTGATATTTTCTGTTACGTTTTGTAAAAAAATATTTTCAGTAAGTAAAAATGACTTATTTTCAGTGAAATTTGAGGTTAGGATGGTTTATTTCGTACATATAGATTTTATTTTGACAAAAAGTCATTTAAAGGCCCTGTTGAGTGAAATGCATTAGTTTGGTTTAAAAAATATTGACCTCTGGCAAAGACTACGTGACAAACTGATGACAGACTGATAGTATGTGTTTGATTAATATCATAAATCACGGTAAGTTATTTAAAGTGAAAAAGATATCTGTGTTTTCTTTTTCCTCTTTTTTCTTATTTTTGTTTGTCAAATTTTCTTTATTAATTCATTTCTTGTCTCTTTTCTTTCCTTTATCCTTTCTGTAATCCATGACACAGCTTATAAAGATCATGCTAACATGTACAGTTCATGGCATAATTTGTATTTGTACAGCTCTGGTGACAATTATAAGAGAATATTCCACATCAGTAGCGACTACACTGGCTGTACAGATGAGACAGGCTGGTTTATGTTCAAGGATTACGGCGCCAGCAGTGGTTGTAGTGGTTCGGACAGCACTGGAACCACAATGCCTTATATGCTATACTCGACACTGGGACTACGGACCGCGTGGTCAGCAGGTTCGTGGTACCTACTGTACATTTAACAAATGCCAGTTGTTGATGTGCCAATCAGTACTTTTTGAATTAGTTTGTGGAAGTTCATAATCTTATACTTTTTATTAACACCAACTTTACCAGATGAAATATACTCTTTTGTCATTTTGCTTTTTAATAATGTAATGATTTGTTTCATCTTTCTTATTTAGGTACCAAGGCAACTGGAGACTGCATGGCTTTATTTGTTATGGGTAAGTTTATTGATCATTATATTTCAAATAATTTGTTTATATATTTCTAATTACATATCAATCATTTTATGGAGAAATATATTATTTATTTTATATGAAGATCTTCAACAGCAATTGGTTAGTCGTATCACAAACAATTTTATACAGTTTCTTTTCTGATATTTCAAAATCAAAATAAACGATATTTAAAAAAAGTGATCATTCTTATGTTTCTATTATTGACCATGGAAGCCTCAATCAAATTACTTACACTTGTTGTTTTCTCATTTTAAAGATTGGCATATGGCATTCAAAGGCGTGGCCGGCGATACAACTACAGGAAGTTTGGAAACACTGTGGGATGGTTCCACAACACTGAATGATGGTGAAGAGTCGGCCACCTCTATCACCAACTCTCCAGCTAGCGGCTATAAATCCAGTGTGTTGGAGGCTTGGTCAGAAGACTTCACATTTATTGATCAGGTAGGACTCACATTGATCAATCAGGTAGGACTCACATTATCAATCAGCTATGATTCACATTGATCGATCAGGTATAATTCACATTTATCAATCAGGTATGATTCACGTTGATCAATTAGGTATTCTTCACATTTATCTATCAGGTATGATTCACATTTATCAATCAGGTATGATTCACATTTATCAATCAGGTATGATTTACATTTATCAATCAGGTATGATTCACATTGATCAATCAGGTAGGACTCACATTATCAATCAGCTATGATTCACATTGATCGATCAGGTATAATTCACATTTATCAATCAGGTATGATTCACGTTGATCAATTAGGTATTCTTCACATTTATCTATCAGGTATGATTCACATTTATCAATCAGGTATGATTCACATTTATCAATTAGGTATTCTTCACATTTATCAATCAGGTATGCTTCACATTTATAAATCAGGTTTTCTTCACATTTATCAATCAGACATGCTTCACGTTGATCAATCAGGTATGATTCACATTTATAAATCAGGTATGATTCACATTTATAAATCAGGTATGATTCACATTATAAATCAGGTATGATTCATATTGATCGATAAGTTATGATACACATTGATCGATAAGTTATGATACACATTGATCGATAAGTTATGACTCACATTGATCGATGAGGTATGAATAACATTGATCAATCAGGTATGATTCACATTGATCAATCAGGTATGATTCACATTATAAATCAGGTATGATTCACGTTGATCGATAAGGTATGAATCGCATTTATCAATCAGGTATGATTTACATTTATCGATCAGGTATGCACACTAAATGGCGCACTTACTTTGACAAATATCGATCGGTTGTATATCTTATAATACATCTCTTCGTTAAAGGCCTATGTATAATGCATGACCTAGTGATCGTTTCTTTTGACGGGTCATGTGACTTAAAATTCTAACAGCATTTGCATTTCTCAGATACTTCCATCGGCGCAGTCTTTTCCAGTGTGCCGAAAAGCCTGATATATTTTTGTTTAAGTAAATGACCATTGACTGAAAACATTAAATAAGCACGTGAACATTTGAACCCAAGGGGTCATTCTTTTTGCCCCCGAGGCTTTAACAATTTAGACCCTTGGTATCATTAACGAAAGCTAGGAGAATGAAACAGCTGTATGGTTCAGAGTATTTCATTTAGATTTGTTGTATAAATATATTTGTAATGAAATGTCCTTTTTAATTCTGTCTTTTTCATTCAGTATGAAACAGAAATGTTTTATTTATCATATCATTAAATTGTATCCGTGATAGCTTGAACTTTCTGCTCCTTTTTTTTGCTTTAATGTTTCATATCTAAAACACGAATGAATAAATTGAAATACAATAATGAAATCTCTGAAAAATCAATCCAGATTGGCCAATACCAATTTTTCACATTTCATCGTTTTTAACTAGAATTGTCTTTCCTTTCTACTGCAATTCACTATGTGAGAAATTTATTCTTTTTTCACTGCAAATATTGTGATAAGAATTGTTCAAAAACTACTATTTCAACAAGAATGTAATTATTCGTCTTGATTATATAATCTAGGTGAAATATTCATATTTCACTGGTGGCGTAGAAAAAGCGTGGATTGTTTTCGACGGAATTAGTAGCACGAAGAGCAATTGGTTTCAAGATAGTAAAATCCTGTATTCAAGCTACTCTGATATTGACACCAGCGGCAAAACAACAGTCAGTGTAACAGGGTGAGTGCATTATACCACAACCATGCAAACAATGCAACGCCTTTTTTATCTTATCTTTTTTTTTGTAAATTTTGAAACACACTGTATATTTATATATTTCCGTGAGACTAAACTTTGTGGTTTCTAAACAATATGTATCTGGCACCTGATTTCGTGCTTAAACCTTGACATTTCTACTCATCAGTTTTTAATAGTCTATCATTTCTTGGACATATATATTTGTGGAGTACCCACTGATTCAATGAAATAAAACACACACGAAAATCAACATTTTTACAGTATGCTGATAATGTTTGTTCTAATAAACTATCAAACTTCCATTTGCACTCTATCTTCCAACTATGCATTGTCGTTAAGGCTACCAGTTAGATTTAAATGGGTGTTTTGTTGTGCATTAGTAACACAGCATATTACTGTTATACATTGTATCGCATATTTAAGTAAAATAGATATAGTATGTATATTATCACGTCTTTCTGATTGATTAAGTATGTCATAGGGTAGTCACTGAATATTAAATAGATATTTACAGTACGAACATTAAAAACGTACATTATTGATAATTATCTAGTTTATGAAAACTTTCTATGTTTACATCAACATTTACGTGTCCGATTTTGGTTTTTGTATTTTACTTTCGTTTGTCACACTTAGTGTCACCGTTGAGTGCTTGAAAGGTTAACATAATGTTTGGTGCATTTTCATTGTTTAGGATGTGGTATAGATCTAAGTTTAACTTAATTTACAATGAATTAAAATTTGTTGCTTTGATGTTATTTACAGATATTAAGTAAGAGTTTAATTATTAATATTTCTAAATCTGTGCCGTTATATTTCAGGGACGGCATTCGTTCGTTTACAGTTATCTACCAATATCCAAGTTGTGCTGGTCTCACAGCCTGGATGATGGCATCAGACTACGGTAGCTCGACCACGTGTTCGTTTGACAACGCTGCAACTAAACCGTACTTCCTCTATAGCAGCACGGATACCTATGGACAACCGGAGTCAGGTGCAATGAGTCATATCTTTACAATATGTTTTTTTATTTATGTGTGTCCCATGCCAGAGAGAATACAATGCTGATGTAGGCTCTGATATCATCAACTGAACGTCATATGTTCATTCTTACCGATATACCCTACAAAGATGTCTGATGACATACAAGATATAAAATTTGAATGATAAACACAAGTTTCCTTTTTGTTTTGTGGACTGATATTTTTTTCATTTTTCACTTCCGTTGATAAATGGATTATCTAAAACATTGCTTTCTATAAAATAATAAAGACAATCTAACAAAACTTTATTATATTGATAGGTACTGATTTTCCTCAAGCTGACGTGATGGGCGTCTTCATCCAAGGTATCATCAAAAAGCAATATACATTTATATTACAAGACACGTTTCCTGTATTCACTAGTCGTATCCACAAAATTCGATAAGACGACAGATGCTTTTATGATTGCTGATATGTTTGTTGATCCTACCAAAAAAAATGTTCGTTTAATATTATTGATAAGCTTGCTTGATTATGCGATCACTGACGATGTTCTGCGATCACTGACGATATTCTGTGATCACTGACACTATTCTGTGATCACTGACGATGTTCTGCGATCACTGACGATGTTCTGCGATCACTGACAATGTTCTGTGATCACTGACGATTTTCTGAGATCACTGACTATTCTGCGATCACTGACGATGTTCTGTGATCACTGACGATGTTCTGTGATCACTGACGATGTTCTGTGACGATGTTCTGTGATCACTGACAATATTCTTTGATCACTGACAATATTATGCGATCACTGACGATATTCTGCAATCACTGACTTGTTCAAAGTAACCTCGCAGCTTCAGTTGATTTGTGTGGAATGTTGAAGTGTTTTATTACATCAATAATCCATACTTGACAGATACGTATATAAAATCTTGTTTTCTGTATATTTATTGGTAAAATACATTACTTATTATCTAATGGTTTTCTTAAGGTTGGTTCCCTGTGATGAAAGTCTCCAAATCATACGGACCTTCACCAGCGTCAGGAATATACGACCTGTGGACAAACACCTATACAGTTAATGAGTATAACGACAGCCTCAACGCCTTCTCGTTTGCCGACAACACAATTCCTTATAAGTCTAGCATCGTAGATTCCTGGTCTAGCTACTACATCAAAGCAGTAAGTTTGTCTACAATATTCTAAAATTAAAACCAGATATGTAACGTAATATCAAACATATTCACATTTTGCATGTAGTGTGTTCATAACATTGTTTAAAGAGGTACCCGTATATCATTATGTTTACATTTACAATACATATGCAGGATTTTGTCCAGCAATGTGTAAATCATTGCTTTGTTGAAAATTAATCCCTTAAATTGTATTGGAACGATATAGTTGAATTATGTGTTGATTATGTTCCTCCTTTCCATCCTGTCTCTCACGCCTGAATTTGACGTCATTAAAACGCATTGATTTTTGTGTTTTTTTTTATTTTTATTGCAATGATGAACAACTGTTTTTGTCAATTTGTCTGGTGTACAGGTGAGGCTGTCATTTTTCCAAAATGGAATTGAAGTGGCATATGTGGTGTTCGATGGACACGGTACCACAAAGACCACATGGTTGTCATGTGACAGGATATTGTATTCTTCCTGGACGGATCTGAACCGTGAAGCCACTAAGGACAGATGTGGTATGGTCGGGTAGGTACAATATATCATCAACATTTACAGATTCTCAAACTTACTAATCATATAGTGACATTACTCAAACGTGATATTTTTGGGGGTCTATCTTTTGCGGTTTTTTGGTGACTGTTGGAAATGTGGTTTCTTTTAAAAATTTAGTTAAATGCAGATTTTTGAATCTGTCCTTTTGAGGTCAGGGCTTTACAACTTGATTACAAACTGTAAATATAGCTTTAAAGATATGATGTAAGGCCCTAGAGTTTATGATATAATCCCACAGTGATCACAATAAAGGTTAAAACCTAGATGGGGAGGTGCACTGGCCCAAGAATTAGATATATTTTGCAGTTTTCATAAATCTGATGACTTTAGAAGAACATCAAGTAAATGTGAATATTCTGAACCTTTCCACTATTCAATAGAAATAAATACGCTTTCTTTTATAAGACTTTTACATTCGCTGATTGAAATGAAAATAGGCTTACATGTTTAGAATGTCACCACGTTTAGCCGATTCCAACTACCGGCTTTATTAGGCAAGTTTAAGACATCAAACGATCCTTTTTTATGATGGAGGAGTACTACCTATAAGTTTTGAATTTCAGAATGTTTTATAAAGAAGGATGAAACAGACGTATGATGCAGTTAATTCATAATCTGGTTTCACTCTATCGAACTCTTCATTTCTATTAAAAAAATATTTTCACTTGTGTAACTTTTGTACAATCTGGAAGGTTGTTGATGGGAAATTGCTGATGAGACATTTTATTTCCCGAGGTTTGCCGCAATCTGCATGCCTCGTTTTATTTTTTAGAATTGTGGCACGGTTCATGTTATATGCATGTACTTGACATTACATATGAGCAAAATGAAGTAGCTGTAAGATGCAGTTAGTTTTTCTCCACTCTATCTAACTCTAATTTTTTGTATCAAACAGTGATACTAACTTGTGTGTCTTTTGTACAATCATCATATTATTGCTTGCTTGCTTATTACTTTCAGCCTTGCGTCAGCTACCACATATTTTTCGGTTCTATCACAATATGGAAAGGGGGCTTGTGCCACGGAGAATGGCTGGTTCACTGTAATTGACAGCAATGCAGGCAGCTGTGGTTGGGAATCCATGGACTCGACATACCCTCATGCAGTCTTTAGTGATGCATCGACTCTTGAGCTGAACTCGGGTATGTTCTTTTCTGAAAACAACACCTATGGTGTACAGGTACCTATTTAGGGTCGTACACTTTGTCTGGGGTAATATTTTTACTGCGGATCATATGTCTCAAAATCGTACTAGACTGAGGCACATCAGACGTAGTATCTTTAAGCTTGTTACTAATCATCTTTGTCTTGTTTGTCAGTTATCATATCTAAGACCTTCGGTTAATTTCAGGCCCTTGTATGTGGTGTTGGTCAATAGAAACGACACGTCTTAAATAATTAAGTCACAATTGGTTTTTGAATTATACGTGGTATATATGTTTTGTTTAGGAATGGCTGTGGCACACGCTGTTGGAATATTTGTATGTAAGTATTTTGTCATTTCATATTCCGGCATTATACATCTGTAATGCTGTATACAGACTCTTTTTTTACTGTAATTACTAGTCCTGGAAAAGAAATATATATATTTTTGATTTTACCTGTAAAATATTTAACACTATATTATATTTAAGGCTTTCCAAAGAAGTGAAATTGTATGTGGGATCTCAAAAATCTGTTGGTTAAGTGTACGTACCTGGATGGAAACTGTGTAATGTTATACTTGACGTAGGTTATTGTGACTTTAAAATGGACGCGGATCTTCATACTGTAAAGTGTTTCTAGGGACCATCAACAGTACCATTTCAAATGTGATATAAGAAGCTAGAGCGGATGACTGAGCTCTGTTGTAAGGGTCTTCTTGTATTTCACTGCTTTTCGTGTGAATTAAATTAAGTAGGAATAAATCAATGTCTAGGATTCATAATAGAACCGATTATATACACGATTGAATGTTTTTATTATCTTCAAAACCAGAATTCCGAATCAAATACACGTTTGTAAGAAACAATTTTGAAACTTGCAAAATCATATTTTGTTGTTTTCTATTATAAGCTATGGATGATATTTGTGACATTGTGACTTGTGAGAATGGTGCCACGTGCATGGACTGGGGCGGACGTTACTCGTGCGCCTGTGAAGGCGATCATTACGGACATCTTTGTCAGAACTGTAAGTCGAGAGAGTCGTTGTTTATATCTATATGCGTCCATTGTTTTTATTATTGCACAAAACACATATTAGCTTGAACATTTAAACATATTTTTACCGGAAAAAAAATGTTCCCATTTCAACATATTGTTTATCATTGAAATCATGTAATGATATCCGTCACAATAGATACACAAAAAATAAAGTTTTAAATGTTCTTGCTTTCCCTCTGATCAGTAAATGGTAACTACACCGCTTGGAGTGACTGGACGCCTTGCAGCACAACGTGCTATGCTTGGGGAACACACGTAAGGAACAGGACATGTACCAATCCAACACCTCTTGGCATTGGTTTAGACTGTTCTGGGTATGGAGAAGCTGACGAGGCTCAAGCTTGTATACCCTATAACCTGGACGTCTGTGATGGTATGTTTTTAATGTGTTCATTTACATATCCAATTTTTTTTTATCTTTTAAAGCATGAATGAACATGAGAATCCTGCCGATGAGCTTCTTAAACAAGCATTCGTAGACTTTTAAGACTAATGCAATATAAAACCTATATATTTTTATAAATACTAGACTGTAATCAGATAATGATTTATAAGGGTAGAGTATAATTGATGTACAGTCTTCACTGCAATATATGTCTTTTGTGTTTAGACATATTCGAAAATTTTACAAATCATAAAAAGTACCATAAATGCAAGGGTGCGTATCTGTGTATGTAAGTTAATGTATTTGTGTTGTATGATGTCAGTAATGTGTATTATACACTAAATAAAGAATAAACAAAGGAATAGATAAATAATAAGTGAACGAAGGAATAAATAAATAAAGTAATAAATAAACAAAGGAATAGATAAATAATAAGTGAACGAAGGAATAAATAAATAAAGTAATAAATAAACAAAGGAATAGATAATAATAAGTGAACGAAGGAATAAATAAATAAAGGAATAAATAAATAAAGGAATAGATAAATAATAAGTGAACGAAGGAATAAATAAATAAAGGAATAAATAAACAAAGGAATAGATAAATAATAAGTGAACGAAGGAATAAATAAACAAAGGAATAGATAAATAATAATTGAACGAAGGAATGAATAAACAAAGGAATAAATAAACACAGTTTAACAATGGAAACCTCTATGTATGAATCGTTAAATACGATGGAATTCATGTTGTTCGATAAAAGACATAAAATGAAAAGATTAAGATGGTTTTTCGTAGCTTAAATGTTTATAGATATTGTTATTGGTACATTTCAGAATACAACACTGGAAACATTCCTGAAGATTCCTCTTACACCATGATCTGTCCATCTGAATTTTATATACATGTGCATGCGGCATTCTATGGTAACGGTAATACTTGTTACGACACTAATGCATTGGCAGACGCTCAAACAGCTTGTCATCAACAAACAGACTCATGCACGTTGTCATTCAGTAATTCTACATTCGGCACTGACCCATGTTCAGCACATGGACTGGCAAATTATGGAACTGCGAAGATGTATTGCGCAAGTACGTCTGAATAATGTGTATATATGTATAAGTTGTGCTTACCATAAATAAACAATAAGTATTCAATCATTGTGTATATTGACATTACTGTATCATTCAGTTGTCACTTAGGATAAATATCATACGTTTAATTTATGCACAATGAATAAAAATTACACAGCAGAGTTAATAACGTTCACTGTAATTTTAACTGTTATATGATAACATTTTTATGGTCCTGTTAATAAATATGTTGTTTTCATTATTGGAATTATTTATTCTATTTCCGACATTTATCTGTAAGTTTTTATATCTTTATCTACGGATCTGTGTCGTGTATGATATATCTATCCACACAACGTATGATCATATACTGTCATCTTTATCATATCCTGTCATCTTTATGATATTCTGTCATCTTACAGAACATCAACAGTTAAATGACTGGCGAGGACGTAAGTAATAACAAATATGAAATGAAACAAAAATCACAGGAGAAATATTATCTAGTCGAATGTAAAACAACAATTCTACATTTAGATATTCCATTGTTACTGAAGCATAACATCATCAAGTTTTTGTAATTTTGTGACATCACAGAATAATTCTCTTGAAAGTTTCTGTTCGTTTCTGTGACAAAAAGAATCCATGTTAATTTACTATTATGAAAGAAATAATTATAACCTATCTGTATAAAATCCTGTGATACTGAGTAAACACCTGTAATATTAAAATTATTGAAGATTTATGTTAATTTTTTTATGTATATTATTACTTCTAAAACTTTTAGCTTGGCGTCTGGTGTTTAAAGTTCCTAAAAACACCGCTCCTCCGGCGGGTTACGCTGATATCAATGCCTTGTACACTGCCAGTGGATCTTTCAATGATGGTGACATATCGGCTCAGACAGACTTTAGTGCCTCTGGAAGTATATATAAATCTCCTCTTCTTGACCAGTGGGGAGATAACTTGACCGTTAATGCTGTAAGAAACTTTCTTTTTCAAATCCATGGGTAATATTCAATTATATTGTGAACTGCATAATTGTTATCTGTAACGTTGTATATGAAATATGAAATAGGTTAATATCTCTAAAACACTTGTAGTCAGACCAGTAACTGCCTATCTATAAGTTTAAACCCCTTTTAAAGGAATGATTGCTTAATGACTGTACAAGAACATAACAATAAGTAGCATCTTTCAATACAAATGTCAATGTGATGCTCTTATCAAAGCATGAATCTTTAGATATTCGAACACAATAAAATGTAACATATTTACGTTTTTGGTCGGTGTAGATGCGACTGGCAGTTTTTAAGAATGGAGAGATGGCGGCCTATGTTACGTTTGATACGTCTGACTCGACCAAATCCACCGCCTTTGACTGTAGTAAAATCATTGATTCGAGTTACCACGACATCGTCAATGGAAACACTACATGTACTTTAAGGTTTGTGTTGTGATCAAAACGACAAAACCTAAGAAGGCATAGACATCATGTTGAACATCTGGCCTTATTTCAGATGTATTTTGTAAATCTCCTCTAAAATTTCCTCACATTTCGACTTTCATTGTTTTCAAAAGAGTTAATAGAACAGGGCCGACACCAGGTGAGAATGAAATTTTGGGTAATGGGTTCTTAGGCCCCGTCCATCTGGCTATCAGAATACTGATCACTGTTTTTGTTGTTTATGACATACTAAAGACATTCCTCTTTCACCGTCTGTTATGATAGTATATTAAAAAAACATTTCTATTTCATTGAGAATTAAATAAGTTCCTAAAGGTCGTGATTTTTTACAGCTTGAAATACTTTCTCTGACAAATGTAGCCACTTATCACGTTACGTAATAATAATCCTTATTTGGTTTGCGAGCCCGAAACATATATATAAAATACAATAGAAATATTTCCATAAAAATATAGTTTAATTCTATATCATTGTTTTTAATTATATGTATATTTTGTTCTAGTACTGGGGGTACAGAGAAGAGAGCATTCTTCATCAGTAGTGACTATTCTGGCTGTGCTAATGAAACTGGCTGGATCATGATGAAGGACTATGGAGCCTCTACAGGGTGTACAGAGTGGGACGATCCTAGTTTGACCAGGCCTTATATCTACTACTCAGGATTGCGCACTCGGGCCCAGTGGTCAACAAGTCTGTTTTTCTACGTTCCACCTCATTACCTTTTGGGGGGAGGGGGTATAGTGTAACTCATGCCCATTACGTCCCGTTCCGAATCAAGTTGCAACTCTGTGAACCATTTTGCAGAGTTTCTCCACCCCGTAGTATCATAAAATCAAGTTCTTCACTGTATATTAGGTTGTCATCGGTCAAAGTTAAATGGCCAAAGGTCAGGTGATAAGATTTTGTTTTGCATATGAGCTCAGACGTTCACATCTTTTATGAATTTTACTGTAGACTGTATCAATACAATACTTAGAAAACCATTATCTATGAAGCGTGGCCACATCTAAAAATATACATACCTTTCATATGTTTGGCTCTTGTTGGAACATAGAGAGGTTTTTTCATTTTTTGGACTAAATCAAGAGGTAGTTCATTTGTTTGACTCAAATGAACACACAAAACAACGAGACATGTATAAGTATTTAAAACATGTATAAAGGTTGTTCACTTGCACACCGAGATGTATATTCATACATGTTATTCAATAAAATGTACTGGACAAAATCCCACACACTCTTACCGAAAGAACACTGGATGAAATCCTAAATTTGCTCACTCATAAAAATCCATTATATTATGTATATGCTTAATGGCATGTTCACTAGGGTCAAAGTCGCGGCAAATATTGTGGTTAACGAAGGCGTCTTACCTAATCTACCTGCGGCTTTAGGTAGTATGTATTTATAGATTTTAAATGGTATGTTCACCTGCGGCTTAAGGTAGCATGTATTTATAGATTTTAAATACTAAAGCATTCCAAAACTTTAACCTTTCAATGCGTGCGTACAGCGCTGTTGTTGAAACACTAAATAAGATGCCCTTAATCAAGAGACATAATCACTGTTCCCAAATGCATCTAAAAAGAATAACCACCAATATTTGTAATAATGATCACATCGGTTGAGTTAAGGCAGCTTTCTTTACAGTAAATGAAAGATTTCTTCCCGATTGATTTCATTTATCTATTGTTTTCAACAGAATAAAGTAAATAACAACACAAGCATTCCTTTGATTTGAATATTCATGTTTCAATTATTTTTAAACAACATATATTATGTTTTGTTTTTTAAATAAACATTACATCTGATGCATCACTTATTGGCAGGTACTATCTTATTTCCAAACGTTATTTTGCAGGTGACAGAGAAGAAGCAGATTCTTTTGCACTTTTCATCATTGGTAATGTCGAACACTTAATCACAAATTTTTAGCAAATATCATGGTATCCAAATGAAACATACACACTTTACAGCATAAAAGGTTCCTTTCTTCTTTTGTTCGTGGTGTCATCTTAATACATCTTTCCTAAGGTAACAACTTCCATGTCACTTAAACATAGACAAACTCCTATTACCTCAAGTTTTATTCATTACAGTTTCTTTACAATGTTTGTTTATAGCCACGAAAAGGACAAAAGTTGTTAAAACCTAATTTTATATGTGTGTCGTGCATGGTAGAGGACGTATTTGTCTAGTTTAATACTTTTATCAGTACAATGATTTTATTTAAATCTGGTGATCTCTGATAGGATCATAAATTGTTTATATGCGAATACTACATACAGACCTTAGTTCTAGTTTCTATATTATGATCACAAGTGAACAAAGCCTTGAAAAGGGTTTATGTTATTTATAGTTCAAGTTACAACTTTTCAAGATTATTTCATTTAAGTTTGAATCTAAAGCATGAAACAGCATCATATGAAACGTTAACAGAAAAAATGACGAAATTTGTATTTGTATTCGATAGATTGGCATATGATATTCAAGGGCATCCAAGGTCTTGCTCCTACGACGTACACCAGCCTCGTTAACTTATGGACGTCATCTTTGACAGAAAATGAATATGATACCACAGTACAGACACTTACAAACTCACCAAGCAAAGCTTTCAAATCGGGTGTAGTTGAGACATGGTCAGAACACTTCACCTTCTTTGACCAGGTATGTAGTCTTGGTGTATCTCTTGTCTCGTCTTGTTTCAGGACACTGATCTAAAGGAAAACAGCCAACTATGCGTACACTTACTTATAGCAATACACGTTCTGCTGCCGTGACAGAGAAAACGTTTACCAACTTAAAAATATTAGCATAAAATACGTACGAGAATGACAAATACTTACTAGCTATACTATAATATCAGTATAACATTGATAAGAGAACAGTGAATACTTTCTAACTATACTATTATATCTGTATAACATTAGTAAGAGAACGATGAATACTTACTATAATATCTTAATACCATTTATCATAGAATGTCGATTACTTACGAAATGCTATATCTTTATATATGTACCTTGTGAAACTCCAGTACTTATTCTTAGTTATTTTTTGTTTTGACTTTTTCACCGATTGTAAGTCTTCATGTTTATTTCCTGTCGCTTTTACAACCCAGGTAAAGTATTCTCACTTCTCAAATGGAGCAGAAAAAGCTTGGACTGTGTTCAATGGCGTAGGCACAACTAAAACCAGTTGGTTTTCCGATAGTAACATCATGTTTTCTAGTTACCAAGACATCAAGACGAGTGGGAAATCCCAGGCAAGCATTGTAGGGTAAGGAATCAGTTTTATATATCGGGAAACGGATGCAACTTTTGTTTTTAAATCGTAATTTGTGATTCATTGTAATCACAGTGGTATACTGCATGTATTTTCATGATATCGTAAGACAAATGATCTGATATGTGGGCTGTGTGGGTGTGAGTGTATGTCTGTGTGTGCGATTCAGTGATGTGATTCAGGATATATTTGTCTCGTTTATACTAACTGTATTTTGACATCGATACAAATTTTTATGATGTCAAAGTGTCAACGCAGTATTCTGATAATTTGTTTATTCCAATTAATAAGTTACGACCACATACCTAATGAAAACTTATGTTAACACTATTACATCCACAAAAAACATTACGCTTTACTTCCAGAGACAATATGCGGTCCTTTGCCTTGGTCTATACAGAAGCATCATGTGACACCTACTCGGCTTGGATGTTCATGCTCGACTATGGCACCTCGGATTCTTGTAGATTCGATATGGAATCAAGAGTGACCACCAAGCCGTATTTCCTATATAGTGCTACCGATTCTTATGGTAATCCCTGTAAGTATTATCTTTAAATATGTTCATTTTGCCAATTTCTCCCTTCAATCTAGAAACTAAATGATGATATCAATCATTACCTCAACTTCGAAATAAGATGGATCGCAGTTACCCAAAATTAAGATTTCTTCAATGCGTCCATAGCAAAAATATAAACTATTATGTTTTATATGTATCAAGTATTTTTGATATGATCACCTGTGGATTTGTGTGAGGTTTGATTAGCATGAGGCCTCATCTGTAATTCTTTGTTGTCACAAGGACCATATCGTCAATCTCAAACAGTTTTCTTGTAGTGAACATTTGATACACGTGGTAAAGATGTTGGATCAGTTCCTCAGTTGACTTGATTCTATTGTCATAATTATTTGGTACCGTTATTCAATGAAAACAGGCAGAATATTTTCGTGAAATATATACAAGATCTGTGAAAAATCATTTTCTTCTTTTATATTTTACACCTAAGCGAAATTCTGTTATATTTAATTGTGTTATCGTTTGTATACTCTCCCTGTCATTCACTCATGATATATTATACTGAGGTGCAAAATTATTCAAAATGCAAAAAACATTAATAAGATCATTTTAAAACAGATTCAGAATATGATGAAAATAAAACATCAATAAGGACACATGAGGATCACTCTTTTGAATGTTTTACTAGTATCTGATATGGCCGGTATTCGTTTTCAGAGATATTGGTCTAATTCAAACGCCATTGAAATCCTTCTCGTCTTCTCCTTTGCTTGTGCATAATACGATATTCTGATGTTGATAACTTTGTAATATGTTTTTTGTTCTATTATGAATATCAATAGAATTTTTTTTCTCAATATTTTGTAGTGGCCAGCAGTAATTGGGACAGCGTTAACTTTCCGTACGCAGACGTCATGGGAATATTCTTTAAAGGTAGGAGTATCTATTCAATCTATTGATTATCATGATTTGGAACTACAGGCTTCGATTCTTTCTTCGGTTTGTAAAAAAATAAAATCTACATGATAGACATAGTTTTTTAGTAAAGGTCACAGCGTAATTATCAATACAACGTTGATTGATCTGCTTGCCTGAGTATATGTCTTCGAAATTAAAAAAATAACACATGTACGTTATATATTATTTGATATGATATCATTGTATATCAGAATACATTTTAATTGCCATAATGCATTTTCATATAAAATCATCCCAAAGATTGACTGAGTACAATGATCTATCGGTACTCTATAATGTGTTTTATTTTACTTTGTAAAGATTCCTTCATGTTGTCAATGAAGCAGAAGACTCTTACTCTTTCGGAACACCTGGTCATATTCTACTTGTACTCTGTCATGTAATCTGTCTGTCGTTCATATTTTCCCTAATCTAAGTTGAATTTGAATTTGGATTATGATTCTGTTGACATGTTGGTATTTTTGCTAAAGATTTGCTGAAACATAACATCTATTTTACTCTAGTTTGATCGAATAAATAGTGAAAGCTGATATGTGCTTTCTTTTGAAATTGCTTAATTGGATTATCATACATATCTGTTCAAAGAATCCTTGATATGTGATACTACAAATATTTTTAAATGCATCTTCACAATCGAATTGTTTTAATAGGTTGGTTTCCGGTCTTTAAGTACGCTCACGGAATGGATATATCTCCCGCTACCGGACTGTATGATCTCTGGACAAATGCTTATGTTCTAAATGAATATAATGATACTAATGACGCGTTTTCCTTCGCCGCCAATACCATGACCTACAAGTCCAGCTTAGTAGATAATTGGTCAAGTCATTATTTCCGCGGGGTAAGTTTTTTCTGAAAAAAGTTATCTTCCCTTTAATTTTTGGTTTGTTTTAAACAAATATGATTTATGTTTATACAGCCTAAATAGTGATTGATAAAAATGTAGGGCATAATGTTTTCTCTGACGGGTTACTTTGGTAAAGTAGAAGGACCATACTCTCTTTTTACCTATGTGGATTTGGAATTAAGATTCTGTAGACCTCTCAAGCGTTTACTTGCTATTGTTGGCTTTTAAATAAGTCAAAATGCAGAAACTGACAATAACAAACTTTGGAAGCTATTGTAAAATATGTTAATGTTAGAAGGTGTTGATATTGATTTATGACCAGGATCTCTCACACCCCACCATCTGTTAAGTGACGTATGTGTTATTGTTCGCCCACTAAATGTATTCACTGACTTCCTGAATTGTTCGCCCACAGTTTACTCCTCAGACAATCGTTTGGGGCTCCGCTGGTCTATGAATGTATTGCTACGATTAAGATTATTAAGATTTATTTTACAATTTTGTTTAACAAACTACATATCGGTTGTAAGACATTTGACGTAAACAGCATGCGTTTGCCTTTACCTGCTCAAGACTTCACAGAGAGTTTTGAGAATTGTTCCCTATACCTATACATTATTAATGCTTTATACGAATCTCGGGCTAGCCAACAATCGGTAAATTGCTTACTATAAATTTGCCAATAGCTTAATATTACGACCACATTAATAGTAAGACTAATTGGCATGTGGTTCACACTTGATTGAAAGCTTTTTAAATCTGAAAAAAGGCTTTTTTTTAAAATAAAAGCAAGCACATGGACTGCTTGTTTGTAACAATTATTGATGGTGATTTTACAACATTTCAGGTCCGTGCTTCAGTATTTAAGAACGGAGTAGAAGTCCACTATGTTGTATTTGATGCGAATGGTGCAAACCAGTCCTCTTGGTTTTCTTGTGACAGGATCCTGTACACATCATGGACTGACTTAAATCGTTATGCATCAAAGGAATACTGCAGTATATTGGGGTACTAAGTACACCTATTGTTACACGATTCTGTACTTCATTATTCTGATTTTATTACAACTCGTAGTTTGTATTTTTATAATTATTATATATTTAAGAGAGACATTATAGATGTGTTATATAGTCTCTGATTAAATGTCTAGGCCCCCATGTATCTTACAGAATTAGAAACAAAATACATATTACCTGTCAGATGCGGTAAAGTTTATGTTCATATTTGCAAAATATCACTGTTTTGTAATTAATGAAGAGAAAATATGTTCACAATTATCTATATCAATACCACGACCAATTTCTAGATTTATGTCAGTCCCAAAGACTGGCGTATTCAGAACTGAGGGTAAATAAATTTCGAATGTTAACTCGCTTAAAGAATGTTTTTGCTTGAATGCATTTCAATGAAGTTAACAAACATTAATTGCTTACATCAGGCAATCTGCAAATGAAAGGCATTTTTTCCTTGAGAGTTCGCTTGGATCTTCCTGTGACGTAAGCAGGGGTTGGTTTGGAGCCATAGAAGCGTCGTCCGGAAGTTGTTCATGGGAAACAAAGGCGACACGACCTTATGTAATGTACAGTTCTGGAAATACGATGGGCAATAATGATGGTAAGTCTATAAATAAGTCATTTAATCGTACACGATTTACGTCCGTACAAGATTTACATCAAATTATTACACACAGGTCTCATGTACGTTTGGATTACTGATAGCAGATAAAATATTTACAGAAACTTAATTGCATTGAGCGTGATATCAAATGTCACTGTGTAATTTTATTTGTACGATTTTGATGCATTGTGCAATAACACACAAGTGAATAACACCTTTCAGCACAGATTTTAATAATATTCAGAAATGATCAGCATTGAATTGATAATAATATGCCTGTGAACTAGTTATTGTATGAGTCTTTCCGCCTCTGTTTCAGATATGACTGTAGCTCAAGTGTTTGGGATATCCGTTTGTAAGTAACAAAAACCCTTTTGTTTAGTGATTCTGAAATATATTCAAACAGATAAAGGACACTATGTCATGAACTTGTTCCAATGACAAAAATACAAAGTTTTGTAGGAAATTTGTCAAGGAATACCTATTTTATTACGGATAAAGATGTGAGGTTGCTCTAAGCAACGTCTTATACAACAGATTTTATTAAAGCATTATCAAGAAAGCTCATCTCTCCTCTGATATTTTGTTCCATTCTCTTAAGTATAGCCAATACACGTTTGAAGTGCAATACGTAAACGTACCTTATTTGAAACCGATTTTTGCCATAAGAATAAGAACGCAATTGTCAAGATAATTGTCGGAACCATGACGCTTGTGGAAATATATTACCATTACTCAAGTCCTAGATAACAGTGGTAATATTGCCTTCTATATAGAAACATATGCACTAGCATGGTTGTCATTCACAATTATGAATAATTAATTTTGGTTAGGTTTAAATTTCGTATCGTTTTTTT
The DNA here is from genome assembly GCF_031769215.1 of Ylistrum balloti. NCBI lineage: Eukaryota > Metazoa > Mollusca > Bivalvia > Pectinida > Pectinidae > Ylistrum > Ylistrum balloti. The sequence goes on from NW_026783100.1 coordinate 95,628, forward strand.
TTTTTTTTTTTTTTCCTTTTTTTCCCCTGATAATTGGCTTTCTTGGTACTTGACAATAAATTCGATATTTCAAGCTCCAAATCATTGTACTGTGATGCAATGTTCAATCTAGTTGCACACACACATATATATATAACTAGACATAGTTACATTTTATACTGTTTTCCCATAAAGCCATGGACAAAATCTGTGATATCGTCACCTGCGAAAACGGTGCCACCTGTCTGGATTGGGGATCAACGTACAGATGTCTTTGCGAGCCGGAATATTATGGTTGGCTCTGCCAGAATCGTATGTATTTTCTTGAATTGAACGATAAATATCGCTGCCTTTCAAAAGAATTATGATTATACGATGTGGAGCGGATTTATTTTACATAAATGGTAGTTTTACTTTTATAATATTATTTTTAATTTGATGTAAATAATTTAATTCTTCTATGTATTTTCTTGTTTATTTTCCTTGATAAATTTATTTCGTTTATATTGTACCTGGTATTTTTGTGTTGGGAAGTGAAGATTTCAAAATGACTATTTCCTGTTACAGTTGATGGAAACTACACATCTTGGAGTGATTGGTCTGACTGCAGCACCACGTGCTACGCACAAGGTGTTCATTACCGGAACCGCACGTGCACTAACCCAACTCCTCTTGGGATCGGTCAGGATTGCACCAGATACGGAGAACCAGACCAGACCCAACCCTGCATCCCAACTCATCTCGATATCTGTTCCGGTACGGATTTATTCATATATTTAACGTCTCAATTTTTCATATAGAAATGTTAATCCCTTTGAATACACTGTTGTAAACAAATAAATAAAGACAATTAAGTGTTGCCATGTTGTTCTCTTTTTAGAATACAACACTGGGGATATGTCTGAGGATTCATCCTATTTAATGATGTGTCCGAGCGATTTCTACATACATGTTTATGAAGCATTCTACGGAAGTGGGGTTCTATGCTTTGATGCGAATGCCCTGACGGACGTAAGGACGGCCTGTCATATGCAGACTGACCAATGCAATGTCACGTTTTCCGATACGTTCTTTGCTGGAGATCCTTGTACATCTTATCCTTCAGCAGTTGTGAAGGGAAATGCAAAGTTCTACTGTGCCAGTATGTAATACAAACTTAATAATGTTCGCTTGCTGCTTAAACATATCATAATATCCAAACAATTCAAAATTTTCTCACTTCTTTAAGGATATACAGGTGATAAAATTGATCATGCACTGGCCCCCGTGTCATCAATTTTGAATTTGAAATCAAATGTTATACATGAGTCGTTGATTACATGTTGTATTATGATTAAATAAGACGTAATGTTACATGTTTATGTAATGGTTTATAAATGAAGATAAATTGGTAAAGAAAATTGAAATCTTTCATTTTTAGAAAGAAGAGAACGTGACAGTCCGAGGGGACGTAAGTATGACACATTGTTAAACTACATGTGACATATTCTAAAGTCCGTTATCATGATTTGATCATAAGTCATCTCTCCATTGATGAATTTTCTTCGTGGAAGGTTTCCTCTTAAAGCAGAAATCGCTTTTACAACTATTCGTTTTATTCCCTTTGTGCATTTTTCAGGGCTTTGATATTTTCATAGTTTACGTTTTGTTGACATATCAGTATTTTCTTTGTTGTTTAAGTAAAAGACATATGACTGTATATTGTGTTCTATTTCTCCAGCCTGGAGACTTGTGTTTAAAGCGCCTAGTGGCACTGCACCTCCTGCTGGATATAATGATATCATGGAATTATATGACGCATCGGGAGCTTACAATGAGTTTGATACTGCTGCAATGACCGATTTCAGCGCTGGTGGCGCCATCTATAAATCTACAATGTTAGATAACTGGAACGTTAATTCATCATACACTGCAGTAAGTAATCCATCGAAATGTTTTTATTACCAATTCTGATCAATTTTACTTTGTGCGATATTTGTGATTATATGACCTTACCTGTTGCGGTGAAATTGATGAAACGTTGAGACAGAACGGATTGTCTGTCTCCTTTTGTAGACAGTATTAAATTTTCATCTACTGTCTACAATTTTGACGCTTTAGATCACATTTGCCTTATAAGGACTTATCAGTTTTGTTTGAAAGGTATATCTGTTATAAATACATGCGTAAATTGAAAGCTAGAGATTGTGCTTATGTCCATTCCTTATATCAACAAGGACATATCTGAACCCTTTAACTTTAAATCACTTCCGCTGCGAGTTGCTAATTTTGTCGAATTTGATACTACAGCCGTGGAGATTTGTATATTTACCTAATCTCCTAATAGAACCATCTTAATAGTGATTTAGGATTTTTGTCTGCATACTTAGAGTTACCCATAATTGAGGCGTATAGGAAATGCATTATATTTCAAGTCAAACAGCAGTTAATTTATGTTTTAGGTAAAACTGGCCGCATACAACAATAGTAAAGTAGCTCATTACGCCATCTTTGATGCTCTTGGGAAAGGAAAATCGGACTGGTTTGATTGTAACAATATAATAGAGTCTTCATGGAATGATTTACCTGATGGCAACAGGACCTGTACTAAAAGGTGATTTATATAGATACAGGATATACATACAGATATTGGACTGATTCTATTTTCATTCTTGTTTAGATGCTTAAATCTTATTAATTCACGTTTAGTCTACATATGATATATCTATTCCTCTTGTTAAGAAAATATTTTTTTGTTTTTTGTTTTTTGTTTTTTTTATTTTTTTTTTTTGTTTTTTTTTTGTTTTTTGTGTGTTTGTTTTTGTTATTTTTTTTGTCATACAATTTTCATGGATAACTATAATAACACAACGCCGTGTTCCAAATAGTTCTGGCGACACATGGAAAAGGCAATTCCACATCCAGAGTGACTATCCTTCCTGTACTAATGAGACAGGCTGGTTCGTCTTTAAAGACTATGGAGCAAGCGACGGATGTACAGAATGGGATGACACATCGTCCCTTCCACAGATTTTCTATTCCGCATCCACTGAACGTGTCAGGTGGTCATCTGGTAAGCTTCATGGTTTGCGTCTTCTGTCGTACAAAATAAGGGTTTTATTTCTAACTCTCATGACTATACGATATTTCACACTGTATTAGTATACTGTTGCTGTTACAGATGCTAAGCCCGTATCGTTTTTCATACTTTGTCTGAAGCATTACACTAAAATTATAAGAGGTATATACATAAATCTTCATTTGTAGATAAATCACAACATGGAGATGTGCATTGCACAAGAACCATTGCTGTCTTCTGCATAATGCAGGAGTTATTGCCCTTTGTTTTTTATCATACGCGAGTTTTGTCCATTCCGGGAGCATAACCCATCTCTGATTATCCTTGTATGATAAGATTTTGAGTATACGGATACATTTTGGTGATGTACGTTATATACTGATGATTAATCAACAGTGGATATATAATTGAAATTTTCTAATTTTTTAGGAAATATGGCAGCAGCTGATGCTATGGCAATTTTTGTAATGGGTACGTATACTTCCGTAAGCAATGTTAACCTGGTCAAATGTGTAGCCCACCTATTCAAATCATGTCCGTGGTCCGTCCGTCCGTCAGAAAACAGTATTTGTTATCGCTATTTGTTGAGAAGTACTGGATGGATCTTTCTCAAATTGCATATGTAGGTTCCCTTTGTCTCTATGGTGCCCGTTTGATTTTGGGTGTGATCAAATAAGTAAAATCGCTGAAAGGTTCTCTCTGTTTATTTGATTAAACCTACATTATACAGAGTTGGTATTTGATATAACATAGTGTTATAGTGTGGTTATATATATATAGTCATAAGTGTCCAAATACCAATGTATACTTATGTAGATAATTGTGTATAAACTTTTCACTTCACAGACTGGCACATGGTGTTCAAAGGTGTGGAGGGCATCACTCCATCCGCTGGAGATCTAGCCACGTTATGGACTGGCACCGATACGGAAAACGACAACGACATAACTGCTACTACTGTTACAAAATCTCCGAATCTAGCGTATAAATCAAGTCTAGTGGAGAACTGGGCCGACCCATTTACATTTATCGATATGGTACGCATTAGAACACATGTACTGTCGGTATAAGCTGACAGAGTGGAACTCGATAGACACAGTGCTGTATTACAAATGACATCTTTACATAATTTTTTGGGGGTTGATAGCAATTTGCTCTTGTTAATTGCGTAATTTTGGTATGTGAATTAGGAGGGAATCGTCGACTGTTGGCAACTCTATATCTGGTCATCGCTCTTCTATTGATTTTCCAACATTTATATCATAGCACCGTGAAACTTAATTGTTAATGATCTAACCTATTATGCTTCTGACATTGACTCGTTATCAGTGTTTTATCTTCTTTATGTTAAATTCTCAGATTAAATTTGTTTTTCTTTAATTTGTGAAGCTATTGCATATACAATATGGATTGCAGTATTTTTTTAATTTCTAAACTATGTCCTTTCAGGTTTGTCCAAACTCTGTATTAAGATAAAATAGTTTAATTTCTTTTAGTGGATATTTTGAGCATACGGGAGGGGTCCTTGTACTTGTGTCAATATCAGGACCAATATTTTCATTCTCTATGGAAATTTTAAATCTTAATTTTGAATAGCAGATTATTGATTATGTTGAATCTCCTCTCATTTACGTTTGAGTAAAGTTTGTGTTTCGATTTATATATCTCAGTTACACTGATGTAAAATGTTGTAATTTTGTCTTGTGTTGTATACATATAGATAATGTAAAACTGTCATATACATTTTTGTAGCGTTTCGATCATAACTACAATCTCTTCCCATAAGTTAAATATGGTTTCAGCATCGAGGTTGTTTCAAATCTACGTATCACATCGGGTTAGTAATTATCTTTTTTTCTCCGTCAGGCAAAGTATGCGTTCTTTACCAACGGTATTCTAAAGGCATATGTGGCATTCAACGGTATTGGTACTACAAAGACAACCTGGTTCACCTCGTCAAAGGTTTTATATTCCAGTTACACTGACATCAAGACAGCGAGCATGGGTCATTGTAGCATCAGTAGGTCGGTACAAACTGTGTATCATCAGGTCTGTGTATCATCAGTAGGTCTGTGTATCATCAGTAGGTCTGTGTATCATCAGTAGGTCTGTGTATCATCACTAGGTCTGTGTATCATCAGTAGGTCTGTGTATCATCAGTAGGTCTGTACATATTGTGTATCATCCGTAGGTCTGTGTATCATCAGGTCTGTGTATCATCAGTAGGTCTGTATATCATCAGTAGGTCTGTGTATGGTCTGTGTATCATCAGTAGGTCTGTATATCATCAGTAGGTCTGTGTATGCTCTGTATATCATCAGTATGTCTGTGTATCATCAGTAGGTCTGTGTATGGTCTGTGTATCATCAGTAGGTCTGTGTATGGTCTGTGTATCATCAGTAGGTCTGTGTATCATCAGGTCTGTGTATCATCAGTAGGTCTGTGTATCATCAGTAGGTCTGTGTATGGTCTGTGTATCATCAGTAGGTCTGTGTATGGTCTGTGTATCATCAGTAGGTCTGTGTATCATCAGTAGGTCTGTGTATGGTCTGTGTATCATCAATAGGTCTGTGTATCATCAGTAGGTCTGTACATATTGTGTATCATCAGTAAGTCTGTACATACTGTGTATCATTTTTTTTAAAGATTGTACTGAAGATACATGTAAATGTCTCATTTAGTTAGATACAGTAGAGCCAAATAATGAATTAAACTCCAACATACAACAGTTTCGTCATTCTAGGATTTGTCAGTGATGCTAAAGGCTTACATTTTGAAGCCTAGGACGTGACTAAGGAAAATCGAAAAAGATAAAAAAAAAAAAAAAAAGTAAAACGTAGACGGGAAGGAGCAGCAGTACCATAATTAGTTAAATGTCGTAATTTTCATACATCAGATAATTTTAGAATAGCGTCAGGTTCATGTGTGTTTTCTCAACCGTGCCGCTATTCGTGTGAACAACATTATATGTTTTTGTTACAGTGACTCACGAAGAAAGTTTCTCATAGCCCACGACATATCTACCCATTGTGCCTCCTATCAAATGTGGATGGCAACACTTGATGTAGGAGGCCCTGTTTATTGTAACTTTGACAATGCTGGAGTACTCGGTGCTTCTAGACCGAATTTCCTGTACAGTTCGTCTGATCAGTACGCATATCCACTCAGTGGTAAGTGGATATCATATCTATAATGAATATTGTATATAGATCTGATTTTATAAGGATTTAATCATGATGTGTTAACTGCTTGTAAAATAAAATCTTTAACGAATCAGTTCCAAGTTTATTTATTTATTTTTGTTTTGCGTTTTTATTGAAAACATTTGAAGTGCCTTTATAATTATTTTTTCCTAAACAGGATCGAGTTGGGATAGTGTTAGTGTACCAAAAGCAGATGTAATGGGAATATTCATTATAGGTAAGTTGTTCAAAAATGGATCTGTTATTAACGCATAATTGAAATAATTAATTTGTAATTAACAAATGCATGAGTTAATTGATCTCGGCTAATTGATTTGACAGGTGTCGATATCCTGAATACTACTTGTGTGAACTTGATTTCTTTTACAGGTTAGTTTATGAACTATGTAAAATTGTTTTCAGGTTGGTATCCCCTCCTAAAGGTCGCCAGAGGTGAGGATTTATCGCCAGCTAGTGGAATTTACGATCTTTGGACAGGAACCTATACATTAAACGAGTACAACGACACAGATACCGCGTTCTCCTTCGCATCTTCTACCATGTCATACAAATCAAGTGTGGTGGATAATTGGTCAAGTTATTACATCAAGGCGGTATGATCTTTTATCTTTAGTAATTTCTGTAAAGTTAATGAGTTAAAACGTATTGTATGAATAAAGGGAGACAACTGATATAGGCTATAACTTTGATACTACAACACCAACATCAATAAACAAATATTTATTTAAGACGTAATATATCCTATGGACATCCTAATTATATGTCGTATTGAGCAACATTGCGTTAAATCACAACATGAAAATGCGAAAGCATCAGTTATAAGAAAGTTTGGAAATATCAAAACGTAAATATTGACGGTGCAATGATTTAATAGTAGTAAATATCTTATGGTCATTGTAAGATTACAGCAAATTGTATTGGAAGAAGAAAAGTGAAAAAAAATCCCTTGCGTTGTACTCATGTTCATATTTCTAAAATCAATCAATCTTTGAAACAAAGCAATGGTGACCGTTTTGCCCAATAAGTCCATGACATGATGACATGATGATATGATGACATGAGGATATGATGACATGACGTTTCAGTACGTTCTGAAATTAATTCAGCCGACTAAAATCACTCAGCCTCTAGTGTGGTTATCATGTATACATATGCATTTCTGCTGTCTGTTATTCTTTGTCCATTTCGTTCAAAAGTATACAAATTTCTCCACGTATTTGCTACAAAAAGGGCTTTCTCTAAATGAAGATTCGGATAACATGTCGGCATTTCCTTTTTTTGTATCAGATACGTGTATCGTTTATTGTTGGAGGCGTCGAGGTAGCCTTCGTGGTCTTCGACGCTAACGGCGCTGACAAAAATAGCTGGTTCGACATAGACAGAATTCTTTACTCTTCTTGGGGCGATGTCAATAGCTTAGCCCCCCGAGATTACTGCAGCGTGGACGGGTAAGGCTATGGTGCAACATAGGCAGTATCATGTAGCATTTCAGTGAAGTATATAAAGTGCAGATCGTACAAAAAACGCTTAAGTGACTAGCAGTGTTGGAGGCAAATCTAGAGTAGAGTCAAATGATAAATAGACTTTGATCATACAGCTTTCACGGTATGAACTTTAATTGTTAAAAAAAAAAGAAAGAAAGAAACGTAAAGTGTCTGTTCTTCACCTTGCCACCATTTGATTGAATTTAAACATAATTCAGATTACAACCAACATCTTTGACTTTGTAGAAACAGTATGTTTATCAGCTGTATCACACAATATGTTTATATAGATACCATGTGGTAGTGTTCATTGTTTTTTGTTTGTCTCTATAATCTTACTCTTTGATTTTGTGTATTGTGTTTCTGTTTCAAGGATTGCCATTGTTAAATTATGTTAGATATGAATTAGCCATCAGATACATTGCATCCTTTTTATGTTGACAGAGACAGTTCCAAAAACAGACGGATGTTCATGGCTTCCTCTTATGGCGATACTTGTGCCACAAACACAGGATGGTTCGGTGTGGTCGAAGACACCACCACGACATGCTCATGGGAAGGACAAACTACCCGACCGTTCGCTATATTCAGTGACACGACTACGATGGAAGATTTTGATGGTGATTGATATATCATGATAGGAAATAGCTTGATATATTCACATTAAACATGTTACTTTTTTTAAAATTTAACTATATGTATATATTAGATACAAGTTTCTATGTGAATATTTTTTCAATACTCAAACGAGCAATACTCTGTTTGTTTTGGGATTTATTTCTACTTTCGAGTTTTGAAATCAAAATATGTATTGATTCAACCATTTCTCGTTTTTTGGAAGATCAATATCAATGAGATATTATGTTTTAAACACAGTTTCAACCTGAACATATAATAACAAATTTATGGTTACCTAGCATGTTTGAATTAAGATGAAACAGTGCATGAGTCGGACTCGGATTCTGGTTTCTGTTAGAAAATGTACAAAACCAAAGTTTACTCATTTATCATAATCGTAACTTATTCAAGATCTTTGTTACAGATATGGCCATAGCGGACGTCTTTGCAATCTCTATGTGTAAGTTTACAAATTACCTATGTACTATGTCATGCTGTCGATTTTTTATCAACCGGTTCTTGTTCAGCATGCCGATATACCAATAATTCAGTTATTTTTATATTTTCAATGTTAATGAAATATTACCTATTATTCTTACTACTGTTAAAATGATCATTATTATATCTCTTGTGTGTCTTATATGCTAAATATCAAGCTACAATTATGTCTTGTACCATATTTTTGTCCTCATTAGTATTCAATTTCTTTATTACACAGCAAAGGACACGATATGTGAAATCGTTGAATGTGAAAACGGTGGCACTTGTTATGATTGGGGATCTCGGTACCGCTGTTTCTGTGATGGTTACTTTTATGGCTGGCTGTGTCAGAACTGTAAGTTATAAACTGATCACATGGGGATGTGATAATATGGTTTTAAAGCAGTACTGAATCAAATAAGGAAGCATGTTACAAAAAGAAATTAATTTATTATTTCCGACTCAAATAAAGAGAGAGTGTTGGAAGGATTTTTCATGGTACAATTTTATTTTGTATGGTCAAATTTCATTTTTAAGGAACATAAAGACCGGAAAATTCCATAACTCTTAACCAAGGAGAAATTACAACAAAGAGGTTTTGGGTTTTTAATTGAAAATGGGGTGAGGTCAGAACTATTAATTGTATAATGTGCAGCCTCTTTTTCAAATACATTTAGGTTTGTAATGACATAAGCGTGAAAAAAGTAATTGAGTTTCACGTTTTTACAGTGGATGGTAATTGGACAACATGGAGCGACTGGAGTGCCTGTAGTACGTCATGTTACGCCATAGGTACACAGTACCGTTACCGTAACTGTACAGAACCAGCACCAGTAGGGCATGGGCTTGACTGCGGATATCCCGACCTCGAGGTGCAGACCTGTGTTCCGGATCATGACGTCTGTCCTGGTGTGTAGAAACACAATAATTGCACTATTTTACCAATAATTGTCATACAAAAACATCAAATTATTTTTATTCATTAACAATATTTCAAAGATGCTATTTCATTGTCATTGATTTGTCATTCGCATAGTTCAAATATACTCAATATTTATTTACTGTTTAAAGGTTCTATCTGCTTCTCCTATTTTCTTTTCCATTTTGCGTCGTTGGCAAAATCAGTCTGCCTTATCCGATGTTTTGGAACAGGAACATATTTACAACACATTATTTTGAAGAAAAAAACTAGTTCCAATTCAAAGGGATATTCAACTAGTCTTCATTTGCATTGTACCAATTTTCAATATCCCTTACCTTTTTGGACTTTTTCAAGAAAAGAATGAATACATTATTCTTAATCTTGTGTTTCAATAAATGCCATTCAATCTCGCCAATTCTTACCGAGTTATGGCTCTTCTTGTTTGATGACTATTTTGTTATGACATTATGAAGAAAAGTTTGTCAGAAATAAACAAGGTCACAGGATCAGGGGTCAGCGTCAATTTTTGATTTTTTTAAATAATGCCTTTCTGTTCTGACAATATGAAGCAAAGGTGATCAACTGTAGGTTAGAAGTTTTAATAATACAACCACTGACGTTTTGAAGACTACACGGCCACCTTCATCAGACAAATAACCAGTGTGGAGTGTACTCGCACTGACGTACATAGTCTACGAGATGGTACGGAATTAATTATTTTTTTGAAATATACAACGAAGGTCGGTCTTAAATAGAATTGTGATGATAGTTGTGCTGCACAACTTTTACATTAAAAGGAATCTTTTCATCCACAGAATACAACACAGGCAATCTGAACGAGACTCAGAACTACACCATGATATGCCCTGTTGGCTTCTACATATACGTCGATAATGCGTATTACGGCGATGGAACCAATTGTTACACAACTGATGCCATAAACAGGCTGAGAGGGTACTGTCATGGACAGACAGATAGTTGTCAGTTCTTCTTCACGGACTCTTACTTCGGTGGTAATCCATGTGGATCATATCCAGGTGTACTTAAATATGGATACGCCAAACTCAACTGTATCAGTGAGTATCTTCTGTGGGAACTCCTTAGGTCAATCATTGTTTAGTTCGTAAATTCTTCAGCGGTATGTGATGCATTTTTCGTCAGTGTTAATGCTGTAACTGCATGATGTGTCGTATTTCCATCTAGCGTTTAGAGAATTCAAGTTAGAAATAATATAAATACAACATGATGCAAAATATGAAAAATAAATTTAATTCAACATTGTTGATAATATGACACTTTGTAACATTGTAATGGTAATCTTGACTAGGAAGTCAAATCTGTTTTGGTACTGTTTCAAAACATGAATCTGCATTTAATTTGAACAAAGTCTTTCTGTATATTTTTGAAATTTCTATTCGAAATCAAATGTGAATCAGCCTTTTTCTGTTTTGGTGTTTTTATGTCTTCATCTAATAATTTTGGTTTTGTTTTTCAGAGCGAGATATTCTGGATACATACAAAGGACGTATGTTTCTGTTTGTTTCAATTGCATTTATATATAACAATGATTTTTATTGAATTAGGAAAGATGATAAGTACTGCTTTGTAACCTAAATATCAAACATGGTTCTTTATCAAACAGTAATGAAAACACAATCAAACGCTCAAGAATTCAAATTATGAAGGGAACTCAATCACTCATAATCTGGATAATAACCTTTTCCATTAAATTAAAACGAGTGTTTCCACGCTATTGTTGGGACTATACATTCCTTAATTTACACTAATCTGAGGAAAAGAAATTGATAAAAAAAAAATTTTTTCAGCATGGCGACTCGTATTTAAGGCACCGAATGGAAAACGAGAAAGTGGGTACGCGGATGTGAAAGCCTATTATGACGCAACAGCTAGTTCCACAGAGTCGGATGCAGATGTGACTGATAAAAGTGACTTCAGCTCATCCGCTAGTGTTTATAAATCGGAACTGCTGGATAACTGGGGCTCAACAGTGACAGCACAAGCGGTATGTTAGAAATGATGGAGTGGATTCCTCTCATATTTTAAGCATCTTACCAAATCCTACCTGTGGGGCTTGCTTTAAATAATCTGATATGGTCTATATTTGTTATTTTTGGTGGTTTTGATGTCTTATATGTCCATGTTGTCTGCAATGTTGAATGACAAGAATTGAAGGGATAAATTGAAATAAAGAACACGAAAAATAGATAAATAGATAAATATATACCTACATAAAATGGTATTCATCCTTCCCTTTATCCTTGACTTATTTTGATATCTTCTGTAGCACTTAATGAATCATCCCCAAATTTTATATGTCCCTAATTGTACATAACCCATTTTGGGATTGATCAAAAAAACAGATTATCTGACAGGGGCCATGTTGATTTTTGGCAGTCATAGTTATCCGTATTTCTTGAAGAGGTGAATCATTACCAAGTTGTATATGTAGGTTTGTATTGGTTCCCAGTTGTGCATCATCTATTTTAAAATTCAATGTGTTGTTAAAGTCCGTTGACAATTACAGATCATGCCCTCTTGTCCTCAATACCTTCCTTACATGTTTCAATGGGTACTTATCCAACACAACGTACATTTTATAAGAAAATATACTTTTTTTAAACAGATCATGATAACAGCACAGTACATTTGGTGATGCGGGTTTTTCGGCACTTTCCGTAAAAAAAGTTTATGGAATATATCAAAGGTTCCTGATTAGGTATCGGAGAATTGAAACTGTCAAAATTATTGTTGCCAATGCATGACGAAAACATAGCCGCTGAAATGAAAAACATGAAAATTACATTGTACTACCATGTGTTAACTCGCATCACCTGATATATATATTTATCAATAACTAATAGCATTTAATGGGTTTAATCTAAATCTCATCGATAACATTTTGCACACATTTACTCTGTTTTACTTCACTTACAAAACACTTCAAGAAAATACCAACATGGCATCATAATCATAATTCAAGCTCAAATTCCATAACACTAGGCCAAATATGAACAAAAGGAAGATTTACACGGACACTCCTGTATAAAGTACAAGGAGGATACGACCAGGTGTTCCAGAAGAGTAAGAATTTTCTGCTTCACCAATGACATCCGCCATGTTAACTTTGGTCAATCAAAAATAGAACATACAATTACCGACCTGAAGACAATGATTCAAAGTATAAAATTCATTGCAATTTTATCAGTGTCATTTGAATAGTGGTGCAGAATATACATGTGTACTTGGTACTGTTCTGAAACTATCTAATTTATGAAAATCACGAAAATTTATCTATGGGGCTGCTGCACTTCCCCAACTAGATTTCTATTTTTCCGTCGATCACTTCGGATTTTCCAAAGTCGCCTCCTTGGCTTTAAAATTGACGATTGCTAAAAGGACGAAAATAACTATATGACGCTGTCTATTTCATTGTTTTGGCCTGCTGTATCTAACTCAAAATAATCTAAAGGTGTAACTCACTTGTGCGTCTTTTGTAAAATCATGTTGAATACAAATTTACAATATATATGTCATTAAAATATCAAACTGTTTAGAACAGTCTATATATTTGCACAGGCTCGAGTCTCGGTCTGGTACAATGGCGTGGAAGTTCACTATGTCGTATTTGATACGTTTGGGAAAACAAAAGCCGATTTTTTTGACTGTAGCCGTATCCTGTACTCCAGTTGGCATGACCTTGATTCAACACAGAATGTTACCTGCCAATTAAGGTAAATGTAACTTACCAATGTGTTAAGACACCAGTTTCTTGATGAAGGAAACATAAAATGTAATGTAAATTGACTCAAAATAGTTAACAATGTCTACACACATGCACTATACAGTACCTACTGTACAGATGTGCAATAGAATCGTATAATTTGTGTGGTTCGGTAAAAATGGTTGACTTATATTAGGCAAGTCGGGATCGGCACTGGCTAGGTCTCCCGTGTAACAAAAAAAAACAACACTTACAATTTACCTGAGTATATATTTTTTGTTAGCAAAATGACCACATGGAGTGATCTGTGACACGTTGTAAACAGAACTCTCTTGCTTACGATTGTGTATAACTTCAGTTTGTACCTGAACAACCAACATATACCTAAGCTATAGATGTATAATACAGACTTCAATAGAAAATATACTGTTCTCTCATACTGACATTTACTTCTAAATTTACATCAACCACAGTCTGTGTGATAGAATCGCACATCCTGCATGGCAAACTTTCGTTCAGTATTCCTATTGTGCACACATCGTACAGACATAGAGCGAAAATCGCACGTCGTATAACGTTGATCAATCCCACAATTGTACCTATGCTTATAGTTTTGTTAAATACTTCCTGTATTCAGAGAAGACGAAAATGGTAAGAGAACATTTTACCTGTATCGGGGAGGCTACACAAGCTGTACAGACGAAAGTGGCTGGCTGATGTATAAAGACCGAGGTGCCAATACTGGATGTTCTGAATGGGATCCTGCAACAAGTCTTCCGGCCATCAAATATTCCACAGCAACAGAACACGTGACTTGGGCCACAGGTAATGATTGAGAGGGGAGAATCCCAAGTAGGAAAGCAGCTCTGACTTGTTTGTCTTCATTATGAAAGATAAATACCTGAACAATGTTTTATATATCGTTGTTACTGTACAAAAGTTTTACTGCAAAATAAAAAAGATATCTTTAAGAAAATGGTTACAGTTGTAAACCATTTTACAGAAAGTAAACGATCAAATATGCTATACACAATATACTACATATGTACGATATTTTTCAATTTGTAGGGCCAACTGGGGACGCTGACGCTCTGGCCATTTATATCATGGGTACGTAATTAGCAAATTCCTGAATATTTTAGAAACATACGCAGTAAAAAGGGCAGCCAATTTTATTACAAATTTAGAATTAGAAACAGCGAGTAGAACTGCATCATAAAGCTGTTTCGTCCTCACCAGATATGTTTAGGGTCTTAATTTTGAAAGCTAATAGACAACCGTGGAACCTGTCGGATTGAAAAAAATCCCTGCTGGTTGTGTTATAAGTATTTTCATTCTGTTTACATTACCAACCTAAAGAAAATGTACTTCATTTTTCTGACTTGTTAATACAATCCTACTATGTTAAAATGTTATGATTTCTAGTTAGATTTGTACCCAGTCAACAGGATTTAAGTGTGGATATGTTGCATTGGATGAAAACAGATAGAAACAGTGATAGATAGGATTTGTTTTAGCATCTATATTCAAAGTTAGATACTGTATAAAAACAACACATGTGAGACAATCACTTAAAGGTTTCACGTTTATGGAAGAATGATTATTTCAAAAGCTACACATACAATGTGCATTAACAGAATTAGATACAATGTTGTCAAATAAAAGTATTTATATTGTATAAGAGCTAAGATCTAATAATGATGCTATTGGCCTTAATTATTGCAAAACTGGTTGAAATGATTGCCTTAAGAAAAGGATTAAATTTAAGATAGCGGTGCAGGAAATTTGACTCATACTATCATAGTGTTGAAAACCTTTATTGATAATGAAAGTAATTGTTGACGAAGCCTGTTATCTATGATTATAAAATCTTTGGTTTTGGTAGACTGGTTTATGGCGTTTAAGGGTGTCCAAGGAGTACAGGCTTCTACCGGAAGTCTGAAGTCCCTTTGGGAGTCAGAGGAAACGGAAAATTACCTGGATACATCAGCTAAAACTGTATCAACAGCACCGGGCCTTACTTTCAAATCGTCAAGCCTGGAAGTATGGCAGGACTCCTTCACGTTTACCGAACTGGTATATATCTTAAAGTGATTTGGATTCAGTGACATCGGAATATGTATTTTTGTTTCTGTAGCAGTTCATTGGACGAGATATCATCATAGCACTAATTTAAGATAATACGAATTGCAATGACGGCAGTTGCTACTGGTAGTGCTTAATGCTCGCAATGAATATATATCTTAACGAATAACGACCACATCACTTGGAGTTCAAATATTTATCAGCATGTGTACCTGTATGCGTATCCATGTGCAAAATACACACAAGTGAACAACACCTTTGAATACAAAGTTAAATACAGTGAAATCGAGTTATGAATTAATCTGTATCATACATCTGTTTAATCATATAGGACTCGTCTGTGATGCTAGGGGCCTAAATTTTGAAGCCTAGAAGGTGACTGAAAAATTTAAAGTAATCAAATTTCATAATATCTAAATTCGATTTGTGAAGAACAAAACAATCAACAAAATAGGCCCAATTCTGAAACACATACTAGAATTCAGTCATTGCATTATAATGTTTGGATGGGTTCTACTAACATTTATTTACCATATCAACAGGTGAAATTTGGCTTTTACTCTGGTGGAGCTGAGGTTGCATTTGCCATATTTGATGGTCGTGGTTCTACAAAGACATCATGGTTCGACTCGTCTAAACTTCTCTTCTCCAGCTATGACGACATGATCTCGCAGGCGAAGTCTCACTGCAGTATCGCAGGGTAGATAACTCCAATACGACTTTAAAATGATTTGTGTACCATGTATACTACCTAACGGTTTATCTTAATATATTTAGTGTTTTATCGTATTTTGTTTGGTAGATAACTCCAGTACGACTTTAAAATGATATGTGTACCATGTATACTACCTAACAGTCTATCTTAATATATTTAGTGTTTTATCGTATTATTTTGATAAATTCCCATTTTAGATCAGCAGATTTAGATATTTCACTTTTGATCTTGACATATTTCAAAGAAAACCAAAACGATTGTTTTCGTTGATTTTCAGGGATAATATTCGAAACTTTGCGATTTTGAAACAAGGTGGAACCAGCTGTGCTAGCGTACAAGGCTGGATGATGTTGTCTGAAAACTCATCTGAACCCTGTGTGTTTGATCGTGCTTCAAATGTGGAAACAGCTCCGTTTTTCTTGTACAGTAGCGCTAGCACTTACAATACACCGCAGAGTGGTACGAAATCTTCAATTTTACTTATGTGTTTATTTTCCCATTGTGAAGCATGTACGCCTAAAGTTTACTTAAGCCTGGTTGATAAATTCATTTTCGCTCTGTGATATATATATATAACTTTTTAAATAATTAGCAATGGTTTTGAATTGTTACATTTTTGTAACTGCAGATTATCAAGATTCTCCACAAGTAAAGAGCCATTAATATCATTATCGGCCATCATGTAATGTTCGAAATCCCATAACATCATTTACGACATTATAAACTTCATTTCTAATACATTTACATATTAATATTTTAAGGCCTTGGAGTATTTTGGTTGAATAAGAATTCTCTAAATGTTATGTTTTCATCTTCCTGCTGCAGGTTTCTCTTACTACGCGGCGGGAATGCCAGCTGCTGATACAATGGGCGTGTTCGTGAAAGGTAATTTGATTTACATGTAGCATTGCCATTCAAATGACAGTACAAATGTAGTATTAGAGAAACAACAGGCAAACCCCCTACCAACAGTTGTCTTTGATCTTTCCAAAATGATTTAACATGGTTTGACATTTGACATGGGGTTCCTGTTATTTTGTTAGTTATTATGCAAGGATTTTCTACCTTAAGATATGAAACGCAATCATAATTTTTTATCCTGCCATCTAGCATTAAGGATGCTTGGTATGATTTGACTTTCAGAGCATGTCACAGTGTACAATCAGCAGATCTGTATGATGTGGCATCACTGACAAGTCCTAGAAGGACAAAACAGCTGTATGATGCAGCTGAATTCATTGTTTGGCTCTACTGTTTCTCACTCTAAATTATGAAAAGGCGCTATTCTCTTGTGTGTCAAGAGTACAATATTTAAGCTAGCAGATAGTAGACACTGCTGGTGGACGTTTGTACAATCTTTAAGCTAGCAGGTGGTAGACACTGCTGGTGGACTTTTGTACAATCTTTAAGCTAGCAGATAGTAGACACTGCTGGTGGACTTTTGTACAATCTTTAAGCTAGCCGGTGGTAGACACTACTGGTGGACTTTTGTACAATCTTTAAGCTAGCAGGTGGAAGACACTGCTGATGGACTTTTGTACAATCTTTAAGCTAGCAGGTGGTAGACATTGCTGATGGACTTAAAGTTCCCGAGGTTTGCTGTTACCTGCTTGCCATGTTTTAATTCACTCGAATAGTGGCACGGTTCAGAAAATGCACCATGTTCTTGACGCTTTTCTAAAATTATCTGATGTATGAAAATTATAAAATGTATCTAATTATACACCTCTCTTCATTTTCACTTTTCTTTTGATCACTGTGGATTTTCCACGGTTGCCTCCTAGGCTTCATAACTGTAGCATCATTGATGAGTCCTAGAAGGATGAAACAGCTGTATGATGCAGATTGTACCTCATTCTAAATTATGAAATATGTGTATTTTGTACATATATCTATATAAACATTGTCATGTTTCCTATAACAACATCTATTTGCTCAATTTAGTTAGCAACTCTTTTGTGAATTTCACTTTGTATAAGTCATTCTGATATGGAAATCTTTGTCTATTTTAGGTTGGTTCCCAGCATTCCACATTGCTCATGGCGGTTCTTTGTACAGTGCCAGCAGTGTATATGATCTCTATACAGGAACGCACGTCGTCAATGAATACAATGAGACAGCTTTTTCATTGGACGACAATGCTATGACGTTCAAATCTAGTTTGATTAACTCCTGGACGTCTTATTACATACAAGCGGTGAGTAATGTGCTGCGAGGTTTCATGTTAGCTACAGGTATATATAAAACATATCAAATTACAGTTAACCTGTTTTTTGCACTTATACAAGCTAATAAATCTAATAATTATCTGCTATTTTGTCAACATAAAGATTGTGAATCTTTTAAAATACGAAATATGTCAAAGTAAACACAGAGTCATTTGTACGTATTCTTTCTATCTATTTGCAGGTGCGAGTTTCATTTTTCAAAAACGGCGCAGAGGTGAGGTATGTTGTTTTTGACGGTCACAGCACCACAAAGTCATCATGGTTTGATTGTGATCGAATTCTCTATTCTTCCTACGACGATCTGACTCGAGAAACACCGACTGATTACTGCAGTATCGCAGGGTAAGTCTCCTCAGTAGTCACTTACAATAATAATGTTGTCTCTTGCATCACTTAACTCCTGCTTGTTTACAACAATATTCAAAGTATTTCATTTTATACAAGTAATTCTTCAAGTTATATATTCTTTATACGTAATTGCAGCATATCGATAATGTTTTGCATGGAAATTACGCAGTTTATACAAGTCTTACGAACCTACCTCCAAACAAATCAACAACAAAACAAAAACAAAACAATAAAGACACACACACACAAAACCTGCAACCCTTCCCCCTAAAAAAAATGTCCTAGCAACCCCCCCAAACAACCCTTCAATTAATTTTTAAAATCTTGAAATGATATCGGCTGTCTGATGGTCTCAGTTTCAATATGATATCACATTTATACATCTGTTAATGTTGCACTCAGAATTGCGTAATTGCAAGATCGGTATGTATATTGGGGCTTTGTCAACGATCTTTCCAAATACAATTTAATGATGTGTTTGAACTATAGTGATACTTGAACTCCTTATCGCGACTTGTATAGCCATTAATGATATTGTGGCTTCATTCTGCTTCTCTGAGTTGAAGCGGTGTTATCTTCTGTGTGATACAGGGACACAAACAGACGATTTTTCCTGGAGGCTTCATATGGTCAGGACTGTACAGCTGACAGTGGTTGGTTTGGAGTAGTCGAAGGAGCAGGATCCTGTGCATGGGAATCGCTGGCAACAACGCCGTACTTCATGTACAGCGATGCTTCTACAGTAGAGGAAAACGCAGGTATATATATTATACTTAGTCATGTGTGCTTATTAACTTTTAAGGTTGAACAATACACAAAGCTTTTAATATAAATTTAGATTTATAATTAGATATGGTAGTGTAATTTCAAACAATAAATTAAACTGCATTCTTCCTGTCAGAGCAACAATGTCAAATTGAAGTCATTAAATTCTCCGTATTCTGTATATCCTGTTATAGGACAGATTCTGAACTTTATACCCGTTCGTGCTGACGATTACCAAATACATCATAATTATTTTGAAAATATCTTTTTTCAGTTATGGCCGTTGCCGATTCCTTCGTCATATCGGTCGGTAAGTATGATATTTCTGGTCAGGTGTAAAAATGAATGTATAAAGTAGCTATTGTCAATTTGATTTGTTTACCATTTTTAAAATTCACCCAGAAAATGCAAGTCTGTGTTGTATAAGATTTCTGTATCTCCCAAGGAAAACATGGTTAACCGAGTTTTATATTATTTACAGGAAAGATAAAACATGTCATATTATTTCTCCATCTTTCACATATGTGTTTTATATACATAAAATGTATTGTATGTGAAAGCACAATACACTATCTAAATATGTAGGCAATACAGTTTATGTTTCCTCTATCAGTTAAAGTAGTTATTTCACTTGAAAAAAATTCTCCGTACAGTTTGATTTCTTTTCGCCCATTATGTTATATTTTCTTTTTGTTTCTACTTTTAAGACATTTCTAAGCATTTTTCTGAAAACACGTCTAAATCTGATCAACCACCTAAATAATGTAGATTCGGTTTATAGTCACGTGTTACTTTCAGCAATGGACAATATATGCAGCACTGTTGATTGTTTGTACGGTGCGACCTGTGATGATCAAGGCGGACGTTACGACTGCATCTGTGACGGGGATTATTATGGATGGTTATGTCAGCACTGTAAGTTCTCTGTAAAAAAAACTTCTTGTCTCCCCCTACCATAGCCTCAATATAACAACAGGGTGGGAATGAGTATACACAATTGTACTACTGTTTATATAGCCTCGATCATCGGGTAATTCACTCTTTCGTTGTATATAACAACAGGATGGGAATGAGTACACACAATTGTACTACTGTTTATATAGCCTCGATCATCAGGTAATTCACTCTTTCGTTGTATATAACAACAGGTTGGGAATGAGTACACACAATTGTACTCCTCCTACTGTTTATATAGCCTCAATCGTCAGGTAATTCACTCTTTCGTTGTATATAACAACAGGTTAGGAATGAGTACACACACTTTCGTTGTATATAACAACAGGATGGGAATGAGTACACACAATTGTACTACTGTTTATATCGCCTCTAGCATCAGGTAATACACTCTCTCGTTGTATATAACAACAGGTTGGGAATGAGTACACACACTTTCGTTGTATATAACAACAGGTTGGGAATGAGTACACACACTTTCGTTGTATATAACAACAGGATGGGAATGAGTACACACACTTTCGTTGTATATAACAACAGGATGGGAATGAGTACACACACTTTCTGTTTATATAACAACAGGATGGGTAACACACTCTCTCGTTGTATATCACAACAGGATGGGAATGAGTACACACACTTTCGTTGTATATAACAACAGGATGGGAATGAGTACACACACTTTCGTTGTATATAACAACAGGATGGGAATGAGTACACACACTTTCGTTGTATATAACAACAGGTTGGGAATGAGTACACACACTTTCGTTGTATATAACAACAGGATGGGAATGAGTACACACACTTTCGTTGTATATAACAGCAGGATGGGAATGAGTACACACACTTTCGTTGTATATAACAGCAGGATGGGAATGAGTACACACACTTTCGTTGTATATAACAACAGGATGGGAATGACTACACACACTTTCGTTGTATATCACAACAGGATGGGAATGAGTACACACACTTTCGTTGTATATAACAACAGGATGGGAATGAGTACACACACTTTCGTTGTATATAACAACAGGATGGGAATGAGTACACACACTTTCGTTGTATATAACAACAGGTTGGAAATGAGTACACACACTTTCGTTGTATATAACAACAGGATGGGAATGAGTACACACACTTTCGTTGTATATAACAGCAGGATGGGAATGAGTACACACACTTTCGTTGTATATAACAGCAGGATGGGAATGAGTACACACACTTTCGTTGTATATAACAACAGGATGGGAATGAGTACACACACTTTCGTTGTATATAACAACAGGATGGGAATGAGTACACACACTTTCGTTGTATATAACAACAGGATGGGAATGAGTACACACACTTTCGTTGTATATAACAGCAGGATGGGAATGAGTACACACACTTTCGTTGTATATAACAGCAGGATGGGAATGAGTACACACACTTTCGTTGTATATAACAACAGGATGGGAATGAGTACACACACTTTCGTTGTATATAACAACAGGATGGGAATGAGTACACACACTTTCGTTGTATATAACAACAGGATGGGAATGAGTACACACAATTGTATTATTTATCAGTAATCAACCTATTTATTTGTATTATTATCTATATCAAGTCATTGTGGTCCTTAATTTTCATGTAGCCGATTTTTTTCAAAGCAGTAAATCATTCGTAACAGTTGCCGGCACATCATCGCTCTAACTTTCAGAAAATGCTGTCATAGCACAAAGTTTTAGTTTTATTGTTTCACTACTTACAATGGAAGAAACTGCACAAGTATCAGAACCTTTTATTGACAATATTACACAACATTACACCTCGGTATTATTTCCTCAGTGGATGGTAACTGGACAGCTTGGTCAGACTGGGACACGTGCAGCACTACTTGCTATGCAGAGGGAGGCCAGAACCGTTATCGGAACTGTACCAATCCCGCACCTGTTGGGGATGGTCTCTACTGCCCCGGAGTTGATATAGAATTCCAGTACTGCATACCCGACCTACCGATCTGTATATGTAATGACCAGTTTTCATGTCCTTTTATTCTAACATGAATTTGGAAATATAGTATAACATCCATGTAGTTTTGTAATCAATCTGTTACATATATATAATGGAAAGTGAAAGTGAAACTACAGCAAAATTCTTTTTCTTATCTTTTTAAGCATATGACACAGGGAATATACAGGAGAATGGATGGTACCACATGGTGTGCCCTTCCAGTTATTATATATATGTGTGGGACAATTTCTACGGCTTTGATGAGGGTGGGTCTGATGAGTGTAAGGATACTGATGCTCTGGATATCCTGTTTGATCAATGTCACAACGTCACAAACGGAAGCTGTAGGTTCTACTATGATGACGTAACGTACAGTGATCCCTGCAACAAAACCTGGACCCAGATCACCAACTATGGACATGGCACATTGTACTGTGCACGTAAGTTATATGTTTGCCAATTTATTGGAGTGAAAGTAATATATAATTAACTTTGATAAAACTGTTCCGTATTGTTAATATCTCTTAAGAAGATAGCCAATTTAGCATTAATAACCAGAACTATTTCACCAACCTTAAATTTCGTTTGGTGTTTTATAGGAGACGGTGTGTGGAACGCATGGCAACCCTGGTCGTTCTGTTCCGTCACATGTGGAGGCGGAACACGATACAGAGAACGTGTATGTGACAATCCAACAATGGTCTATCCTGGCAATGACTGTCCGGATGTGTATAACGACAGTAAATCCTGTAAACCGCAGTCTTGTCCTGGTAAGTCTAGATATAACCTATAATCTATCCACTTCTTGCCTCGTGGCACATAAGGCCTTAAAGATTTGGGGTGTACTAATGGCCTGGTCTGCTCGAGGGTTTCCTCTTGGCTTTCGCCCTCTTGCATCATGGAGTCTCCTCTGATCGGAGGTAAGGCCGTAGCATTCCCTGGATTTGATGGATTTGTTCTGCTTTCGGTTTCTGTAATAAGTTTATTTTTAAAGGAGAGGGTTTTTAGTCCTCTTCCCACCCCCAACTTGGAGGACTGGGGGATCACACTTCGCCTGGCCCCTACCCCTCGACCTGTCCGACATGGGTGGCCCTACTAGGATCATTATGTACTCCCGCCGGCAAAGCTCTTAGGGTCAAAGGTGCGCACAAACTGCCCCACCATGATAAGGTGGTGATCCCTCAGAGGTAGTCTAGATATAGATAACAATAAACCACAGCCCTGAGTGAGAAAGTAAGTCTCAACAGGCTTTTGATTGCCCAGTCTGAGTAAGTAAGCTTGAACTTACTCGTCAAGCCACGGTCTTGTTCAAGTACGTAATCCTCTGAGTATCCACAAATTGGATTTAAGCCTTTACAGATACTATCAGCAAACCACCATACCGCCCAAGAAAGACTACGGACAATCTTGGCCGGGTTAACAAACCCAGCACCCTTACAGGCATTGAAGACATTTTGCTGTCTTTTCCATGTCAGTCAGCCTCCACACACACTCCATATTCCAGTCTTGTTTGTCTCGGTAAGTAAGTCTCTACGGACACTCCACATACCACAACCCCGTGCTTGTAAGTAAACCTCTACAGACAATCCACATACCACAATCCCGTGCTTGTAAGTAAACCTCTACAGACACTCCACTAAAAACAGTGTTGTCTGAGTAAGAAAGCCCTTACGGACACTCCACTTAAAACAGTCTTGTCCAAGTAAGCCTCTACGGACACTCCACATACCTGTCTTGTCTGAATAAGTAAGCTCTTAGGAACACTCCATATACTACAGTCCCGTCCTTGTTAGTAAACCTCCACGAACAGAAAAAGGAAACAACTGATAACAAAGATGATTAAAATTTTAATTTATTGTTTAAGTTCTCAAAGCATATATTATCATTTAATGTTGTGATCCCCCCTCCCCCGGACATGTGGAAATAACATGCATTTGTTTTGGTTTTAGTTTGTGGGGACCATTATGCTGGATACGATGAGCCAGACAATATAACGGTTTTCAATGACACACGGTCAGGTACGGAGATTAATATCACTGAGTGAATTGTTGTACATATGCTATATTTGTAAAATTGTATGAAATGCAGACGCATGATTTTTATGTTTGATTAGACATAGTAGACTCAAATAAGGAAGTAATGAATTAAACTGCACTGTAGGTTTATGCTATAAATTTAGATTGCTGAAACCTCGGCAGCAACTGAGAAATATCCAAATTTATTGCATAAAATTCAGAAGAGCAGATGTCATTAACCAAATATTCAATAAATATAAAATTGTAAAAAAATCGTTATATCAATATGTAAGAATAAGATACTGATATATTCGTTAGACGACACGAATATACTATTATATAATAAATCATCCCTTTGAGTTTTTCTTTTCAAATGAAATGAAGATTTTGTAGTTCATAGAGGATATGCCTTAACAGTCCCTGGTATGTTTTCTGTGATATGGCAGGAATGGGCTATCTTTTACTTGATGTAAACTGGGACTTTCCCTGCTGTGAAGTGGTCCAAGCCTTCGAGTTTGTACCGAGAGTAGCTGGAGAAATTTACTTCCATATATGGCGCCAATTCAGCAGCACACAATATGAACTGTTACATATGACCAATTATACAGTAAACGGTAAGTATTCTATAGGACTATGTAATATTCTTGCTTTCTATTTTCTTGTGCAATAAGAAGTCATAAATGTTTCGATGCTTGTTATTATGTGAGGTAGTTTCTTTGTTTACCTTGTTCTCATCAGGGAGTGTAGCATTCCTTCGTTTAACGAAAGATTTACATGCTTTGTGTCTTTGATGAAGTGTGAGACACTTACTTTCCAGGAACACCTGGTGTTATACTGTTTATACCATTTCTCTGTGTAAATATTTAGTTTGATCATATTTTGTGATTGAATTCAGATTTTTTTTCTTTTCTTTTTTTTTGACATGGCGATATATCTTTTTTAATTGTAACATATATTCTTTTACGCATGACTTATCTCCCGGTATCATTGTAATAGTTTACGCTATATTACACATTACTTTCAAGACATGCATTTTCATAAAACAAACTTTTTTCTTCTTTTGTATTGTGTATTTTTATGTAAAAACAGTTGTCATAATGAGTGTAACATATACATATTATTAACTGTTAAATGAAATTTAAGGAGAAAATGCATTCCTTAATTCAAATAAGAAATACAACATATTTGATATTTCTACAGGAACAGAATTAAAAGAACAGAGTGCAAACAATCTAAACTGTAGTCAGTATTATTCAGATAAAATATGTAAGTGTCTCTCACCAATTGGAACTGTAAAAGACTGAGTACAAAGTACTGAAAAGACAATGCGAGGTGTTCAAGTTATCAGTTAGTTTGATAAAACATTTAATAAACTTGCGTATTTGATAAGTTGACTACATTTGTTGTTGCAAATCGAATGTCATTTTTCAATATACTGAATTGTGTTAACACAGATATTTTTCTGTTTATGTCTGTTTAATTCAGATTGTTAAGTAGGTTTTTCTTATATAACAGGATGATTTTTTTATAATATATATTAAATTTCAGAAACTGAAATAGGTTCGCTCATAAATCACTCATTACCGCTGAAGAAGAGATTATCTGTAAGAAAAGGAGACCAGCTAGGCTGGTAAGTAATACAATAGAGATTTTGCCTCTATATTATACAGGTGGTTGAGGCCTACATAATATATTAATATAATTATTTTATTATGTGCTGACTACAAAACACAGTTCAGCATACTTGATTCAGTATTAGACAAAACATTTTAAAAGATTTATTCTGATGGGCTGGTTCCAGAACACAAGTAAATGTGACAAATTAAATTCTAGACAGAGAAGGTCATCAGTCCCCTTTATGTCTATGAATGTTCAAAGAACATGGTAACCTTTTCTCTTCTGTGTTTTTAGATAAGATTGAAGGGCAGGGCACAATTAAGAAACTTTCCCTGAATAATTCTGTTTTACGAATGGACAAGTGTTAAACATAAAACCGTTTATCTAAAATACTCTTACAGAATGTTGAAAGAATGACAGTTTTTCGAAAATAATGCCGTTCTGAACTTTTTCATGTAAATTTCAGTTGGTTTATATGTTAATAAAAGGCCTGTATAAGTGAATCTGCTCTAGTTGTTTTTAAACAGAAGTTAGGGATCTTCTTAAATTCATATTTTACCTGTGGAAAACCTTCCTGGTCAGGCTGGTGACCCCACGTTCATGTCTGCCAAAGTATAGAGGCATCTACACCTACTAACACATTTTTATTATAATTGATGATGCAGGTATACTCCCGGTGAAAACATTATCAAGTACGCAGAGTGCTGCTGCGAGGGCTGTCCCAACCAGACCTGGGTAGCGCCACTTCCAGCGAACCTGGATGTAGGGGACAAGTACCGATGGACAACGTTAGGGACCAAGCTATCAGATATAGCATACGCCATACGGTTCTTCACAGCACCCAGTAAGTACGGAGTTGTGTTTAGACATAACGTCTTAATTCATTAACAGTAGAAAAATGTTTTAAAATGCTGAGAAAATGAAAGATAGTAAGGGGTTGGTATAGCTGTAGAGGGGTTTTGACCACAGGGAGATTTTGTGAAATATCGATTTATCTAACATGATCAAACAGATAAATTATCTGAACTCAAAAGTATATTTATTTTTTCCTGCGATTCAGTTCCCTATGATAACTAGACTATGAATGTTGATTGTGTTCTATGTTTCGTTCTCAGATACAGTTCCTTATGTGAACCAGACCTATTACGATGCCTTGGTGCCTGATAACACTCCTTTAGGTGGGAGTTGTATTAATTATCACATAACAGACGACGATATCGGAGATTTCGACCTTCTCATACACACCTTCGTTGATACAACAGGATTGTTCGAACTGAATACCACTTTTCCTGGTAAATGATGACTCATTTCATGATATGAAGTATAAGTTGAGAGAATCAAACTTAGTCTAATAATTAATCAGAATATTAGATATACAGTCAATATTTTTAAAAATATTGTTTGTATCTACGACTAGAATAGTGTTAACAATACTGAAAAAAATTAATTAAAATACCTTTTTTATCTTAATAATGAAAGTATGCTAAAACAGTGGAAACATACAGGTAAGAAATGTATTTTGAAATTGAGTATATCTTATTGATATTTACATCGGTTGATTTTCTGAATCTAAGAAAGCAGAAAATTCTTTAAAGACAAGAATTGTTTTAAGGAATTTGATCGTAATGACCAACACCGGTTTTGATACAAAAAATGATGCTTGCGAAATAATGTTGTGATCGAACATTGCGTTTAATGAATGGGAATTTCTACATGATATGGGTGTAATAACGTAACTGTTACGAAAGAAAACTATGAAATATGACGAGTAACACAGAATTACTGCAGAGTTGATATTAACATGAATACAAGATCAAACCCATTATAAGTACCATCCATGATTGATCTGGTTTACAGACAGAGTTGTCTCCCGTGCATTGAAAGACTCCTGAATATCAGACATGGCTCAACATAGAACATTAAACCCGTTTTATACCCTCATCATTGAATCCATCAAATCATTAAATCAAATTATAACAAGTATTTCACATTTTCCATTGTATATTCCACACAACATGTTTCAACTTTATCTTCATGTGACTATTGAATATTTCCTTAGAAATTGGAGAGAGATCTGATTTCATCCAATATATATGACACCTGTACCTAATTGTCTTTATGAGCATTGAATTTGATATCATTCTCTGAATACTGAATCAGATGTGCATTCTTTTGACAGGAAACATCCATATCCAGACCACCAATATCTTGCCCAGTACGTACTCTGTATTTGAACTGGTACTGAACTCGCACGACGACTGCCAGAACACCGCCACGACCACTCTCACCATAATGACATACAATGCGGTATAAATATAACAATACCTTTATTTTGTCTCTGTGTAGATAATGCTTTCTACATGTGTGTGATATTTATGCTACATATACCATACCATTTGATTTTCAAAATTACGTTTTTGCGCTTTAAATTGCATGTATAATTCTTTTTTGTGTGTGTGTGTAGAGTAATATATAGAAATATTCATACTTATGGATACAAATACCATACACCGTATAACTTATACTGGATATCAATTGATAATTATTACGTTTATGTGTTTTTAATTCATGTATTCATCCTAAGTTTGTTTATGTACATGATTAGTTCATTTACGTACCACATTTCATTTGATTATTAATATCAATTATTAAGAGACTTCCCCATAAAAAGACTGCAAACAGGGAAACAAATGCTACTCAGGAGAAGCTGCAAAATATTGCCTTAATGATGATAATTGTCAACAATTTACCAAAATTTAGAAATGTTGTTATTCTTTGCAGCCCCCAATTTTCATCAATCTGCCTGACAGTGTAGAAGTGAGCGAGGACTTGGCCGAGGAAAGGTTGATATTTGAGATTGACGCTGTCGATCAGTCAGAGAATGACTCTGTATGCTGTACCCTCACAGAGGTCATTCCGGGGTCACTCAACTTCCAACTAAAGTTCATTAACAATAGTACGTCCGATTTAACAATATATTTCTACAATTTATTAAATGCGAATTCATTATGTTCCCAAAAAGACGTTTTATTTAGCAACATGATATCAATATGTATTCTTTATAAAAAAAAACGCAAAAACAAACGTTACTCATCTTTCATTTGAATCATACAAGGAGAATCTGTATGACTGTGGAGATATTGTTCGTATCTGCAAATATTATTCCAAATAACTCATTAAAAACATTACATATTAATGTTAGTTACTCAATCGTGGCACACAACTAATAAACAGTGAGTTATATTTCATAGTTGTGTAAATTATTTATTCAAAACCATTTACATCATTATGTTCAGTTTGAAATCTTTTTTTTTCTCGAATATTGCTTATTCAAAATAATGAAAATGTAACAAAATGGTAAAGAGTTAGAGATCGCGTGTAGACAATCTGATGGATACTTATATGGATTTCGTTACGTTGTGAATACCTTTGTTCTAATTTCTATATTCTTTCCATACAGCCTATAGATTATATACAGTTGAGAATCCGGTGTTTAGCTACAAAGATATCAGTGACTACTACAAGGTGTATTTCTGTTGTTCGGATGACCACGGAATCTCCACACAGTTTCTGGAAATCTTTATGTTGGACGTGAAAGATGTCGAAACCTATGTACCGCCAAGTAAGTTTACAACTATTCAATATTCCTGTTTTAGTTACCAGTTATAGTCGAACCTAGTTATGTCGAAGTCAGCTGGACCATGAGAAAACTTCGAGTTATCCGAGTATTTGATTGAAGTAAGTTTGAATAGTAGGTGTCAAGTTTCTCTGAAACCGACTAAACACTTCAAATTATACAGGGTCTATGAGTTAAGAGTTCAAGTTTACGAAGTTCAAATGTGTGTGACAATACGTTAGTACATTTTAAAACCATTGCTTGTGCTTACCTTTTCAAAAGTTGTCTTATCGATTTTCAGTACGTCAGTTTTATAGAAATTTCAAATTTGATTTTTTTAAAGATAAGAAATCATGTAGAAACAGGATATTAGTTCTTTTTCAATGTATAAGCAACTGAATTAAAGATTTATGTATTTGTTCAAAGATCTTGATCGTTAGAAAGTTTGGCAGGTTCTTGATGTCATGCATGATAACGTGACGTCAATAAATGTTCTCTTAAACACCAAACACCAGATAAACTACTTTCTATTTTGGTTAATGTCGTGGATTCTGTATATATCATTACATTGATATCGTTGTTATGTTACAGCTTGGTTCCTGACGGCAATCAGTTGCAGTATGGTACCTGTCTGTGTGACGTTTATCTTTGCATGTATGGTGCTGTGTAACACCGTATTCTGTGATGCAGAGATTGAATATTATTATGAATAATAATAATATCGAGAAGTTTTCTTATTGTGATACTTGGATCTTAATTCTTTTTTTATCGGAATGTCTTCCTGATACAAGTATGCCACACATCCTATTACAAGAATCTTCAACACGTCAATAATATTGAGCCTAAGATGTGTCAAATCACTTTCCAAAGAACTGCCCTTGTACATGGGGTGGATGTAGCACTAAATGCTATTATACTGTGTTGTTATCTTTAGACAGGTGTTTCTATAGGCAGGTGTTATCTATAGACAGGTGTATCTATAGACCGGTGTTATCTATAGATAGGTGTTATCTAGAGATAGGTGTTATCTACAGACAGGTGTTATCTTTAGACAGGTGTTATATATAGACAGGTGTTATCTATAGACAGGTGTTATCTAGAGATAGGTGTTATCTACAGAAAGGTGTTATCTACAGGCAGGTGTTATCTGTAGACAGGTGTTATCTATAGATAGGTGTTATCTACAGACAGATGTTATCTATAGACAGGTGTTATCTTTAGACATGTGATATAAATAGACAGATTTTATCTATAGACAGGTGTTATCTACAGACAGGTGTTATCTATAGACAGGTGTTATCTTTAGAAATGTGATATATATAGACAGATTTTATCTATAGACAGGTGTTATTTTAGACAAGTGTTATCTACAGTGTTATCTACAGGTGTTATCTACAGACAGATGTTATCTATAGACAGGTGTTAAATATAGACATATGTTATCTACAGAAAGGTGTTATCTATAGATAGGTGATATCTACAGACAGATGTTATCTACAGAAAGGTGTTATCTATAGATAGGTGATATCTACAGACAGATGTTATCTACAGAAAGGTGTTATCTATAGATAGGTGATATCTACAGACAGATGTTATCCATAGACAGGTGTTATCTACAGACATGTTTTCTACAGACAGGTGTTATCTATAAACAGGTGTTAAATATAGACCTATGTTATCTACAGAGAGATGTTATCTACAGACAGGTGTTATCTACAGACAGGTGTTATATATAGACAGATTTTATCTATAGACATGTGTTATATATAGACAGGTGTTATCTACAGACAGGTGTTATATATAGATAGATGTTATCTACAGACAGGTGTTTTATATATAGACAGATGTTATCTTCAGACAAGTGTTATATATAGACAGATGTCATCTACAGACAGGTGTTGGTTAAATACAGGTGTTACATATATTACCAAGATGTTATTTATAAATCCAGTACATAGCATGTTCATGTATGTACTGAATTAAAGATGTCTCATCCCGTATTTTATTCAAGGACAGATAGTATGTATTGTTATTATAAAACCTTTGTAATTCATATAGTCAGAACACAGGTTGTATAGAGACTTAATTGTGTTGGTATGCATTAGGTATACTGGTGGGTTTTATGTAACGACATATTTGATGTTTACATG
Organism: Ylistrum balloti; assembly: GCF_031769215.1. Taxonomy (NCBI): domain Eukaryota; kingdom Metazoa; phylum Mollusca; class Bivalvia; order Pectinida; family Pectinidae; genus Ylistrum; species Ylistrum balloti. The sequence continues at coordinate 127,611 of NW_026783100.1, forward strand.
TATTGTTATTAGACAAGTTTTATCTAAAGACATGAAAGATTTAAATGTATTTATATATTGCCGTACATCTTTTGTGAAATCCTTGATGTTACTGATAATTACCATTGTTGATTGAAATGTATAGTTGTTAATTTTTTGTGTCCTTATCAAACATTGTGCTAATGTATCCAGTTTAATGGACACCTAATATTTTTGTAATGTGTATTGGTATTTTAAGGTTGGAACATCTTTTAGTAGTTGGTGACTGCCTCTCCGAACACCATTCGAGAGGTCTGCCGCAAGCTACTTAAATGGGACAAAATGTCATAGGTCATGACAGTGCATGAGGAACCATAGTCTCGTCCTGTTTTGTAGGGACATAACTGACTTGTAGATAGAGTGAATATAGATCAGTTACTTATGAACCTTGATCAGCTATCACTGATATACATTTAGATAGGTTATGTTTGTATTCATTTATATGTGATTCAGATCTCGAATTTTTATATGGAGTAATTATGTACATAATGTTGAGTGCATCAAGTTTGATTTGCAGACAAGTCATGTCGGTCTTGTTTGCAAGGTCGATAAATAAATGTGGACATGTTTATAAATGTATATTTATAGTTTTTATAGATGTGTTGTTCATTGTCGTTACTGGAATTTAACAGTCCGACTTTATGAAACTCAACTGTAAATTATGTTTTAAGCATGTGAATTGAAATAAAGATGGCTGCAGGAAAACTCTTTAGCGTACATATATTGGTTCAGTCACCGGCCTGTATGTAATCACAGACAGGCTGATGTCATATATCTTCTGAATAAACAATCGACCCCGTCCAGTTTCACTTCAATTAAAACCACATAAACTATTTTTGCTATTCAACAGTGATCAGATAATTACAAGATTTGATTACTTTGGTTTTGTTTGGTTATAAGATTATGCTAATAGTTCTGGCTTATAACAATAAAGCTGATTTTTGTTGAGTATATATTTAGCATAAGCTATTCTTCAACATGATCCGCGTCTTAGGGTGGATTTAGAAGAATATGTAATATTCTCTGTTTTATGACAAAACTGTGGATGTAAACACAAAACCCTGTGATTGCTGTTTCAGTGAGAAATCCACGAATACTGAAATAGGAGAGTTTATAGCCGCAGTGGAGAGGAACCGTCAACAAGTACTCAAAATATGGCGACTAAAGAATCGAATCTTATCTGGTTTCATACTTCTTCGTTTTTTATAATCCGACATTTTCAATATTCTTATGGATTAAACACTTTTTTTCATAATTGATAATCATTTTCTTATCATTGATGTCTGTGTTTCACAACATCTTAAAGATATGTATAGTAGCAAGGTTCAGAATATACTCATGAACCTGACGTTGTTCAACAAATTATCAAACCTAGGGAAGTTAAGCAGTTTATTGAATTATATGGTTTGTATAATCTCCCATCTAGATTTTGGCTCTTCTGTCGGTAACTTTAGATTTTACCAGTCCACTTCTAAGCTTAAATATTTAGAGACTTACCTTGACGTTGATGAGTCCTAGATGGACCAAACAGTCTTATTCTGTTTGACTCTATTGTATCTAACTCTAAAGTTATATTTAAATGTTCTATTCACTTGTGTCGCTTTTGTAAATCTTTGTACAACGACTCAGCTGTCACATTCAACAAACAAATGATCACCGTGAAGCGTGTATTACGAGATGGTGAAGTGGTAATGAAACCGAAAAGACATTTAGGCGGTACTTTAATTATATGTACGTCAATGTGGATAAAAGTGTGGCCAGATGATAATAAGATTAAAGTGAAAAGAACATTGTGTGGTAATAATCCTATGCATTCATTTCAGTTAAGTATTATTTATTTCTTCATTTAAAACCTGGCCTTAGATCTGCGAAAGGTCTTTGTAATGTTTTGATAAGCCTTCGATAGATTCACCCTCATATGGAAACAAAAACAACAAGCCAACAGAGGGACAATTTAAATTCCATATTAGTCTGTTGAAAGATCTTACCACAAAAAAATGAAAAAGATCTTACCACAAAAAAATGAAAAAGATGTTAATTGTCAATCAGAAACTCAGCAATATTTTGTAGTCCTGTGTCCTGCGTATATTTCTTATGTTGATTGAACGTTTGAATAGCTAGACAAGCCAGCAATTAAACGAAGCTGATATGTATTCTTGTGATGTTTAGGAATCCAATATAAAAGGGGGAGGTCCGTATTCTATCATTTATAGGCAACATTAAGGATTTTAATACAGAAGCAAGATTAGCAAGTATTTTTTAATTGGAAAGATTGAAAAATGAACAGGTGGTGTTTCTTTCGTTATCAAGCATGTTTATTTCTTTTTGTATGCTGTAAATGTAATAATTTCTGCAGACAGTGGTCAAGTTATTGGACGCCTTATCAGCAGACACAATGACATACTTAAGTGTGGATTGAACATTATGAAAAGGATTGGTTGAACAGTTAGAGAAGTTAGCAATAAAACATTGGATTCTTGTGAAGTTTAGCAATCCAATATAAATGCGGGAGGTCCGTATCCTTATCATTAATAATCAACAATCTACATAAATGTATTACTTAAGTATGATTAGCCAATATTTCTTCATTGACGATTTAGATACTTAAATTAGCAGCAACACTAATACTCTATCAATATTGAACAATTGCACAACGCAATATTCAAACGTAAAAGTGACACTTTTTATAGATATAATGGTACAGAAAGTAAGTTGTATCACATTGACCATAAAAATAGTTCACCAAATTTAACAATAACACGTATACGACATTTACAATAACATCATATACACTTAGTACAACCATTTTGGCAGAGCAATGGGTATGAACAGCTAAATTGACCTTGAAGGAATTTTTCCTGTTCCTAGTGAGTTTTCCCTGTTTCCACCGACTTATGATTCTGAACGTAACCCACAGGTGCAATCGTATGTTTAGAGTGTCGTGTTATCTTAAATGTTATCAGATGCCTTTTAAATCAGCTTTATGGCAGTGTGTGAATGTCCTGGGTAAGAAACGTACTGAATAGTTCTACTAGTCTTAGTTTATAGGTGAAGACTGCTATATACATGTTTCAATATGGATTACGGCAACACCAAGATCTAGCAGTTCTATATTTAGGAACGAATATAACGATCACCATCAAAAGGTTTCCCGATAACGCCCGTTCCCTACTGAACTGCACTAGATGTCCTATATAGCGCTTAACAAAGAAGAATCTCTATTCTAGTTTGTTTGTCTGTTTAATTACCATTCCTTTGTAAAGAAGACCGGCTGCAGTTATCACACCAATCAAATAATTAAACATTAAAGACATATTTAAATAAAAGATCCAAACACAATTGTATTCAGTTCAAACTTTAAAGTAATTTAATCATCCCCGCATCGAATTGTGTTGGTTTAGTAAACCGTCTAGTGATTTCTTATATCAATTTCCACTAACTTCGTGATGTGAGACGACGATGTTTACTATGGCTTACACGGGGAAGTGTATACTGGGGATTTTACTTACCTTTACTTTAACCTGTAGAGAGATGTACGGTATGTATTATCAATTACTCAATATGTATTTATACATTAAAATCACAGAAACTGTTATTCTTACTGTGGAAAAAGTTTTCAGACAGCATCCACTTTTTAAGACTTTTATGTTTTGCTATTATCATAAAAAATATTCAAAACCCGTGGTAAACATTTGAATCAGATCGAAAGACCTTGATACTGTGCTGTAGATTAAGAACTTAGATAAGCGTAAACATTTGAGCGTTACAATAGAAAACAAAACAAAAAATGCTCGTGTAATGCAGTGATCGATTTATCTTCATCCGTCATAACATGCGATAAAAAAGGACACATATGAAATATTCAAATTAGTTTAGCAAAGTTCAAATATTATTATTCATATATAACATTTATGGCGTGGAAAACAGTTTTAAAGTATAACTCCCTAAGGAAAACTTACATTGCTATGTTAAAGATGTTGTTAAAAAGACACAAATAATTACCATTTTTCATCACCTAACAACGAAACCATAGATTGTTATCGCCCTTCTATAACTCTTCATTGATACAAGGGGCCCTAAATATTAGGTTATGACCGAGGAAAATAAAAGTTTGTGACACCAATATCCACCTATAGATAAGGAAAAACTCCTAATTCTATTAATTTTCATGATTTAAGATATCAATCGGCTACCCTCTGTAGATTATTTGTCGGTCAATAGTAATACTGTGCCCCTTTACTTAAACTACTGGTAGTGTCAGCTGTAGCACATCGAAAGTCTAACAAAAACAGGTGAAGGGATGACACAGTGGTAACTCCTTCGCCTTTCACTTAAGCTTTCAGTGTTTATTCCCCAAGCGACGTGAAAAAGTATTGAGCCACGAGGCTTTTCCCCGGGGAACTCCGTTTTACTTCCGTGGTAAAACTTCTCGTGCGCTTGTGTCCGGGCTAATAGGAACGATGTAATGTCTGTAAAAGATGAAATTTTTCGGAATTGTTTTTCTGAAAAATAATAAGTTTGATTCGAAATTTCAAAAGAATGCACAATGTATATCGTATTATTCCTGCGACTGGCCAAAACAGACTTAGAAACAAAAAACAAAAACAAAAAACAAAAAAAATAACACATTCCGCATGAATGTTTGACAATATTTTGAAAGAACGCATGGATTCATCATCAATAAATTCGTTTCGTTCTCGTGGAATTTCTCAGTTAGGAAAAACGCCAACAGAATGGTCGGTTGCCAGATTGCCGGCAAGGTCAATCAAAACCGGTTATAAAACACGAAGAAAACATCGATTCTTTAAATTATTGTATTTTATCATAAAATATCAACCCGAAGTCAATACATTATCGATCCCACACACTTAATGTAATACTAAGAGATTTAACGAAAAATAGCGTATCACACTAAATGGAAATACTAAACAGACCGATGAATGATGATTTTTATTGTATTTGTGGGTTTCCTCCTAAGATATTACTTTACACACCTAACCAAGTATATTATGTTGTGTATACCTACCTTATTTCATTTTCCTTTTGAATTTTTAATCGATTTAAACTTTAAGTTCCATATCTTATATATATAGTGCCCTAGACTAATTGTCTTTTAGATTACTTTAACCTATAATACAGCGGACTGAAATAATTATTTCGAGGCTACGTTCATACAATTTCCCAATTCATTAGAATTGCGGTTTGCATCGAACTTAATTTCATTGTAATCTTTTTTTTCATATTAAGACGAGAATGAAAATGTTCATGATAGAAAATTTGCAAAAAAAAAAAAAAAAAAATTAGATAATAATAATAATAGTAATCTCGTGAAGCCCGCATTAAGTTTAAATATCTACTTGGCTGAACATAAATCTGACAAAGTTATTCTTGATGACATGACTTTATGGGAAGAAATTCACTGAGGGTTTTGATTTCATCGTCTTCTACGTGGGGATAACATTGAAATTCAAGAACATTATAAAGAACCCTTTCACAGTATTTGAAATAAGTTACTCTCCTCTACCCCTTACCCCTCCCCTCCCCCACACAACACACACCCACTACCTCTCAACTAGTGTTTTCTACGTTCTACTCTGTTTTTAAATTCCAATTGTAGGATTCCGCGACACGACTCTTGCGTCTTTCAGGATCATATATATATTTCCTAACAATAACTGTTGTAATATCTCTGTATGGTATTATGAAGGTCTCTTTAATCACATATACGAAATATGCATATGAATGTCACCTTTCCATACATATTCAGAATTAGATAGAGCAGTCAAATAAGGAATAGGTCAAACTGCATCATACATCTGTTTCATCTTTTTTGGTCCGTCAGTGATGCGATGGGCTGAAATGTCGAAACTTTGGAGACGACGAAGAACGAGAGTGAAACTGATCAATAGAAGTGTGAAAATCTAGATGTGGAGGCGTACTAGGCCCACAATTCAATAAAGATGATGGCATTAAGTCTTTCGTGAGACACAGAGAAACGTGTACAAATGGGGGCGGGGGTGGAATTAATGTTTAATTTCATGTTGTTTTTTTGTCATCAATATTGACCAATCGCGGCGTCCGGTCAGTTAACTTTGCTGGTAAGAAAATGTATTCATGGCGTAATCATGTTTGTCGAAACTGATAGCATGGTAGTTTTTAATTTTTAATTTAAAAGTTAGTTAAATGTTTTTTGCAAACTGGCGTAAATTTTAGATGTTCAGTTAGTGTGTTTAGCAAAACATTACGTGTGTTTACATCTGGTTGTCAATAAACGTGTTTAAACCCTAGTTGTCAAGGTCAACTGTTAAAGCTGAGAGGATAATATAAGCGTAATATGAGTGTGTAATAACATATATAATATCAGTTATCTGTCCACTAATTTTAAAAATCTTGCTCTACTGAATACTTAAGGGAGGTAACTCGTGTTGCCTTCGATATCGATGCATATTCTGACATATACATAAGACGATATAAAATAAAAATATTATAATTTATTTCTATAAATATATTTTATATGTAGAGATAAAGCCTATTTACGCCTGCGACGATAAACAACGTTACAAAATAGTTACAAATAAGTATCTCTAAAATATATTACTTTCTTTCCTGCACAAAATTAATTCTGAAACACGGAGTAACTTCATATGCTAACAGGAGCGATTCTTATCGAAGTATTTAATTGTGTTCGTTTGGCATTTTAGATTTGAGATTTCACTAATGACTAAGATTTTGTGTTTTATTAGACGAAGGTTTTAAGATTACGTATTTTAAATGTAATTAGCTTATTGTGATTTTCCAATCAAATTCTGATTGAAATCTGATACACAGTTACGAAATCAGAAACTTGTATTTGGGTCCATTAAAACTTCGGTAACATTGATTAATGTTTTTATCCTATCTCTGTTCATATATCATGTGTCGTAAACAATGAACATTCAACACAAGATAGATGACTATGTGTAGCACAAGTTGAGATAGATTTCGGTCAAGTAGTCCAACTCTTAGAGTAGTAATTTGATCAACTTAAATGAAGAATATCTACAAATTCAATTATATACGATGTATCCTTCGATGAACTTTTCACACGTCCGGATTATTTTACACAAAGATCATCGGCAAAAGGAAAAACAAGAGATTCGATCAAATTAGCCTCAATGAACAGGACATAGAAGGCATTGAATTATATAGTTATATAGAATTAGACACTGTAAAAATGAAAAATTGTTTAAATGAAAAAATGAATACATAATAAACAGGACGGGAGGGGGGGGGGTTGTAACAATACGTCAATCAATTGTATATGATAGTTATATTCACATCAATGGGTCAGATACATTGATTAAGTTAGTGTGTTCAAATATCGAAATGATATTACAACCGATGTATTATACCAATCATTCTTTTTTAACTTAGCATAGACACATGACAATGTATATCGCAAACATGATAATGTATACGGTAAACGCTATGATATTAAGCGTAAACATAATTACATAAACCGTAAACATGATGATATTAAGCGCAAACATGATTACATAAACCGTAAACATGATGATATTAACCGTAAACATAATTACATAAACCGTAAACATGATGATATTAACCGTAAACATGATTACATAAACTGTAAACATGATGATATTAACCGTAAACATGATTACATAAACCGTAAACATAATAAAGATATATGCCGTAAATATATCATTACTGAAAAGACACGTGAATAATAATAACATAATGATTTAATTTCTGTGTCCTTTGGTACAAGTCGGACAATGGTCAAACTGGATTATTAACGAACAACACTATATATATTAACAATATTAATATTCCCAAATTCTGATCTGAAAAATATCAATGCAATATATTCCAGGTTTATATAACTATGTATAAATCATTTTTTCTCATTAAAACCAATCATGCTATGTTGTATTTAAGGATTAATCTATATATCAACATGAAAAATATAAATCACGACCTGGTAGATCAGATATATGTGTTTGAGTAGTACGACTGTCTTTTTAAGGATTACGTTACCCGAATGATGAGTTCATTGTTTAATTTGATAGTATTGAAATACCAACAGAGATAAATACAAACATATTATTCCGTGAGGTCTACGTAAAACAATAGTAATTGTACTGTTCTCTGTAGAGGATATAAGAACGTGCCAACCATGTTTTCTGTAACGTCTCAAGAATACCAGGAGCTCGAACTAATGAGCCATGAGGTAACTTTTCAAACGGGTTTATAAGGACCAGCGTTCTTCCAACAATATGAACTATACTTATTTGGCATCTGTTCAGCATATTAAAACTAATACTGATATACCCCCACTAACCTGTGTACAGCTATCGATATTCCGAGTCCTTTGTAATTGATATTAGCTTATCGAAAACCAGTTCTGTACTACATCACACGCAGACATTTAATACTGAACGATCCTGAAAATGTCAGTACGGGATCTTAGAGTCGAGAATTACGATCTGTTTCACAGGTTTTAAACCGTATCTTAGACCTGATCAGTGTTACAGCTGCTATCGACGACCACAAATAATCACAGATCTTTCCTAGGTATTTTAGTTAATTGTGTCCCCTAGCATCACAAAGAAAAGGATGACGAACAGATGTATGGTGCAGTTTAATCCATAGCTTCTTTAGTTGTTATGACAGGTATAATTCACTTGTGTGTCTTTCGTACAAGCCTTCCAGCATTAAAAATATTTCATTATTAATCATCACAGAATGTTTCTTTATAATTAGAAAAGTCTCTATATGACTAATATGCCAGTATTACCAGATTTCTTTAAGCTTTTTTAATCGGTATCATTCAATGAAGGGTAGACCAAGAACTTGTCAAAGGTTCTGTCAATTAGGAATAAAATCATGTTTTAAGCAACTATCTTGTAATGTTTAAACCGTACCAATGTAACAATGTACTATTTATAGCCGATATAAAGCTTGAACCATCTCGGCTGAGTAACACTGTTTACAAATAGAACGAACCGAAAACGTTTACCCTCAAATGATTCTGTTGTCAATAGGCAGTAATTAGCAAGTCTATCGTGTAATCTTGAATCTCCCTTATCTCGTTTTTGCTAGATGACACGCAGTTCAGCTACCGTTAAAACTTTTAATATATCTATTTTTATGTTCTTGTCCATTGAGAGAATTAAGAATACTTTTTGTTCTATTTTTGTTTTATTTTATTTCTCAACAGGTCAGCAACTAGACATGCTACGGGGACGTACGTATATACAAAAAAAAACAATAAATTTAATTCGTAAACAAGAATCTGTATCCTGAATCAACAACCAAAGAGTTGTTATAATCTGTTTAATGTATGTATCAATGTTTGTAAATACATTCTCTGCCATCCCTACATTAATATAATCAAAAGATTTCTGACTGTGTTAACGTCCACGTAATGGACTGTTCACTTTTACAACCTTGTTGTGCTGAGGGATACGGGAGATTAAACATTAGCTTAGTTATGGTATACTATCGCAAAAACGTGATATCGACATTTATCTTAACGGTCCACATTATAAGCTTCAAATGCTTTAATTCCTTAAGGCAACAGTTGTTAAAAAATGCTTATATCAGATTCCTGATACTTAATTGAATTCGAAGGTTAGTATTTTATATATCATCGATAATACCTAGAACATATTCTCTCTACTCGTCCTAGATCGACACAAGTATAAAGAATTTGACAAGATGTGACACCTAGTAGAATTGATGAGCAGACCTAGAATAAATAAATTTGTCAGGCATATATTCAAACATCGTAAATGGTATCCTAGAGATGGACGGTATCTTTGCTTTTTGTTCAGCGTGGCGGCTGGTGTATAAGGTCCACAAATATGATTCGATGTCTGGGTTTAGCAGTGCTGCTGACTTCCTAACTACAGCCGGCGGATCTTCTGAGACGTCTGTGACAGTAATGAATGATCTGTATTCTACTGGTACCAAATATAGATCAACAATTCTGGACGACTGGGGCACGACTAGAACTATATCAGCAGTAAGTAAACACTATATGGAACCGAAGACACGACATGACCTTTAAATATCTTAACACACACACACACACACACACACACACACACACACACACACACACACACACACACACACACACACATACACCTACCACACACACACACATACACCTAACACACACACCTACAACACACACCTACCACACACACACCCTCACACACATACACCTACCACACACACACACACACACACACACACACACACACCACACACACCCTCACACACACACATACACACACACACACACACACACAGTATACATTACACAAGTGTGACCTCTTAGTGGGAAAGCGAAGTTTGTATTTATTGTGTTTTTTTCTTTAAGATAACCTGTATTACAGTGTAAGATGACGCTTTCAGTGCGCATTTACATTTTCCATGAATTATGTATAATCGTTACAAAAGCTCACATCTACTGTTCTTTTCACTCGCAAATTTAAAAACAAACCTTTCTAGTCCTTGTGTATTACTTTTTTTTAAAATATGTAGTCTTTGATCAAGCGTAGACCGGAAATATAGAGTAAAATCCAATTTGCATATTCAAATAACTCATTTAAATATGTTGTACAATTTGGACATAGTAACGTTTTAAATGTCCACTTTTGAGACAGACTCTCGCCCACCGTCCTCCTTACGTATTTTTCTCATATTGGTCTCATGAAATCGTCTATGTTGGTGTAGCGTCATTAGCATACACGGTGCTGATTCACTTAAAATTCAATACAACCTATAAAAGCAACCTATCGAAAGGTATTCACATTTAAAATAACCAGCTACGAAGCAATATTTTCGCAAAAATTAAAAAAGAAAAATAAAGCTGAAATATGGGGAGATTTTGAAGTTATTGGGTTTTCGTGTAGTGAATCTGTTTTACATACGTTTAATATACGTTACCTTTCTCATGATACACAATGATATCATCTAAACATAGTTAAAAACAATTAGTTGAACGAGTGTGGAAACCGAATTTGATTGTCACAATTTACAAAATGTAATATCCGACATTACTTTGCTGTCTGATTCCGTTAGTATTCTTAAAGTGGCGTAATTTGAAATGAATGGTTTGAAACACCGCGTCTAAGATTTTTTCCTGTTGTATATATAGAATACAAAAGCAGGAATTCCACACGTCTTCAAAACGAAACCAAGTGTGATTTTCCTGGCAAGCCTGGGTTGTCACATGACCAAAGCTGTCAAAAATGGTGTTATTTTTTGTACGTGTATTCTTAATCGCTTTTAAGAATTTGGACGGTCCGGTCTGCTGACTGTCGATACGCTCTAGAGGTTTCTTGTTAAAGCATGTAAAACGTGGTTTTAGTCTTTGGTTTTTATCCATCTAAGTGACGTTATTTTTCTGTGCATGTTGTTAATCTATATGCGTGGTTCCAACAGGTTCTTTCAACATGTTTATTGACTTTTGTAATTCGTTAACGTAAAATTGCACCCTGGCCATATATGGTATGATCTAGGAACACTAAATATGAACGCCAGGGTTACTTCATTCACATTAGTTTATATAGACATATCTAATATAACCTCGAGAAATTGGGGCTCACGACAATATATGTTTTCGGCAAACAATGTAGATTTCTCAAAGTCAGTATAGACCCAGTTTCGAACAAACGTTATAACGGTTTTAAAACATTCGTTTGATTTAAACATATTTTAGTATATATATCGTACATCTTTATTAAACAAAAATACCCGAACAGAACGAATTGGAAAACGCATGAAAAATGAATTGTTACATACGTGCATTTCTGCCTTCCTTAATCTGTGTGTAACAGGGTGTGTGTAAAGGAGGGTGTGTTTGTATGGGTGATGATTTAGAGATGTGAAGGTGTGAGGGCGTTTTGATGTAGTTTCATTTTCAATGTCTTAATCTGTTGTTTTATCAGCATCTGCTGTTAATGTTTATTTCGTTTTATCACATAATTCACCGTGCTTGCCTGCTCTCTACAAGCTGGAACATAAGCTAATATTTCCGTGATAATCCCCTACAGACATTAACAGCACGTTTACCTTGATTTTGCATGTGCGTAAGATTCATGGGTATTAGTTCTTGAAATAATGAGATATGTGAAATTTCAAAGTGTATTGAATCAGTGCACCTCTCTGTCTTCATTTTAATATTTCTTTTTTCAGTTTTTTCCGCATTCGTTTCTAAGATTTTGAAATTTATGGCCCTAAATCATACGGATGAGTCCTGGATTGACTAAACGGCTGTATCATGCTTTTTAAATTATTCTTTGGCTCTACAATAACCTATTCTATATTTGTATAAAAATGTGCTGTTTCCGTGTATACTTTTGTACTATTTTTCTGGAAAATGCGAAATTTAATACAGCATGGAGTTGATTTAAAGCATAAATCAAAATGATCCATGGCGATATTCAAACCATAGGTCAGCAAACCTTCGGCACACTAAATATTCTAATCATAGCATGAAATATGAAGTATGTAAAGTATGCATTGCACAAATCACATCCATCCCCTGTACAGCGTTATATTTGTAGGTGCGCCTCGGGCTTTGGGACAACGACGTGGAGCAAGCTTACATCACATTTAGTACTATGGGGAAGAACGTGTCGACGTGGATGGATTGTGACAACATTATAGACTCAAGCTATACAGATATCATAACGGAACCAAAAGTCACGTGTCAAATCTCGTAAGTTATGTTTATCACCAGGAATAGTAACCACGTCATAGACTCTAGCTATACAGATATCGTAACGGAACCAAAAGTCACGTGTCAAATCTCCTAAGTTTTGTTTAACAAAGAAATATAATAAAAATCGAAAGTTCCTTGTGATACTAGACTGAAACACGAGTAGCATTAAAATTTACTGAACAAAATATAACTTTTACTGATGAATATTCCAACACATGTTGATGAATTGAACTTTCCCTATATCATTCCTAATGTCGATACTCCGACAGGTCGTTTTAAAATCTACACTGATACCTTAATTCAATACCAACAAGTATAGGTATTATAACCATATTGACTTAACATCATTCACGTAAGTAGTGGAATCTTTAGGTAAATAAATACAAAAATGTGTCTTAAGGAGGTGATAGTATTGTTACACGCCAAACACTGATTGTCTTATGAAATTAAATAAAAAAGTATTTTAAAACGTAATAAAAATTTTTCACAATACCTGTATTTTTCTAACTGATCGTTGCAAGTGATTAGTGCTAGCAACTTTACCACGTGATGATGTCGATATGTATGAAGTCTTGATCATGTCTGTATCATGACGTCAGAATATATCTAAAATTATGCACTAACATAGAAATGTTCACGAGACACGTGGATGCAAGAGGTAGTCATATATCTGCGATGTTGACAACTATTTATAGAAATAGCGGAAAGAACTTTATCATCCAGAGGACTAGCGGAGACTGTACTACTGAGACAGGATGGCTAGTTGTCAAGGATACGGACGCTACGTACACTACATCCTGTAGCTGGGACTATCCGTATAGTTCCGTCAGATTACTTCACGCTTCGGGAACAACGTATGCGACTTGGAACGACAGTAAGTTACCTGACATGCAACTAATTAAAAAAAAACATATAAAAACTTATGCATACACCGTGGAGCAGCATATGTCGTGTGACGTCAATTCCTATTTTTAAGAATGTACAAAGGACAGTCGAGCCAAGAATGCATTAAACTGCATCATAGAACTGTTTTTTCCATCTAGGATTCGTCACTGATGCTAAGCACCTTAATTAAGCAACATCTTTTCATTAACTTCGTGGCGCTGGGTCAGGTTATAGGACCAGTAGGATACTTAGATGTAGTACTATCAAGTTTGATCACATGGTTACCTTTAATTGACGACGTTTCAAGGTCACATAGGTTAAATATGTATAAACGACATCTTAAGAATATAACTATGACGAATGTGGAAGAGGCAATTTAATTTGTTAAGATGTTAGACATTTTAAATCGGTTTCCTTCGACCACGCTGAGCTCACGCTTTCATTATTCAATTTTCAACATGTACATTTTAAAGAAGACGGAACAAAAGACACACAACTGAATAGCACTTTTCAATGTAAATATAGAGTTAGATACAGTAGAGTCAAAGAATGAGCATAACAGTAGGGGTGAAGGAGAAAGTCAACTGAAAACTTTATATGATGTTATCACGATAAGCTGCGGGCAATTCAGTCACATTTTAAGTCCTTGTAAGATTGTGGAGTAGAAACTATATCAAGTTGGAATCACTGGTAATAAACTAATTCTTCATAGTGTTTCAAATTACCCCGTTCCGCTTCTAAATCATTTCAAACATTGCCTTGGCTCTGAATATACACCTGTATTTACTGATGTTTCAGATCAATTTATTACCTGTATATCAATGACGTGTATTTACATTGGTGATTCGAGATGGCGTGTTTTACATAGGAGAATTCTTTTATAACTGACGAATTGGTAGAGAGTCTAAACTGTTTATCATTCAATGATTTTAAAATTTTTAATTAAGTTTGTACTTGACAATATTAGAATGTTGTTTTGTCCTTCGTGCTATCGCCCTAAATTACTGATATTTTCGCTTTTTCTACGTAGATAACTACGCTCAAGCCGATGCCATGACATTGTCCGTTATGGGTAAGTTTGAATTGTTACACAATACAGTATCAGCGAAAACATTATGGCGTCAACGTAGAATTATTAAACCCTTCTTTTTTATATGGCCAGGAAAACGGTAACAATAACATTTTTATATCAATCAACTATAAATGTGCCAGAATTCAGTATGTATTAACCTGATCGTTATTATCAAACTGGCATTCGTTGTTCTAGAGTGGTACATGGTGTTTAAAGGGATACAGGGGGTGACACCTAGTGCTGGATCCCTACAGGAGTCTTGGGAGGGATCTACAGTCGAGAATGACGGTGTAAGTGCTGCACAAACTCTAACAACATCTCCAAGTAGCCACTACAAGGACAATCTGACCGAGATCTGGACGGACGATTTTACATTGGTTGAACAGGTACTTAAAAAATCAAGTACATATCAACATAATCAAAATCCAAACTCAAATTCTGCAAAATATGACCAAAAGAAAGATATACATGGAAATTACTAGGTACTGCTATATATAGATCGTGCATGCATCAATGTCTTGATTAGTGATGTCTAAATGAAATTGTCACGTGGTTCTGGTAATGGGGCCTTAATGATTAAATGCAGCTAGGTATTTTCTTGAAAAATAATGAATTTAATTCAATTTTAGACTTAATAAGCATACATTCTCATTGATATCTACATATAGTTTTGACAATTTGCCTGCCTCCTTGGTTTCAACCTTTACGGCATGTGATATCACTGATGATCCTACAAGATCGAAACAGCTGTATGATGTTGTTAAATCTATTGCTTGGCTTTGCTGTATCTAGCATTAAACTTGTAAAGAAATATATTTTCCCCTGTGTATCCTTTGTTTTAACCTTTGTGCGTAAATGTTGATAAAGCAATTGCTTAATTAATTGTTTGATTACTGTCTGCAGGTGAAATACGCATTCTTTAATGATGGTGAGGAGGTGGCTTATGTCGTTTTCAAAGCTATGGACTCAACCAAAACGTCATTCTTTTCGGCATCAAATATCATCGCCAGCAAATACTCCGATTTGACAACATCGTCCCCTCTCTACTGCAGTGTAAATGGGTAAAGCATATGCACCATCTGTGTAACTAACACCATGAAGTATTTCAAATATTTTATGTAACCTGCATGCCACGTTTCAATTCATACTTATAGTGACAGAGTTCAGGAATATAATATGTATTTGACATTCTTATGAAGTTATAAGATTTTGGAAATTTACGAAATTTTTTATCCGAGGTCTCAAATTTTCAGAAAACACTCTCATAACAAGAGAACAAAGACGTTGTGTCAGTTTAGAATAGGCTATGATGACGAACGAAGTGGAAAAATCAAACATTATTGTAAATGAAATGCTTGTAGAAGAGAGTGTTGAAGATTGATCCAAAGCCCTTCTGAGCTCTTTAAAATCAACATGCAATTAATTTTGCTTATTGCGTAAACAGTATCACAATAAGACTGTAACCCAGATTTGACAGTACTAAGAATTGTACTAAGTGGTTTTGACAAAGATTTGGTTTGATAGGTAGACAAGTCAGCAACAAAGAATTGTTTGTAATGATTCTTGTGAAGTTTAACAATATAAAACAGTGGAGGGTTATATCCTGTACTTTTCTCTATACTATGGGTATTTTACAGGGACACTGTCCGACAATTTGCGGTGACGGACGCACACGGCGGATGTACGGCGGACTACCATTGGATGTTGGTTATGGACGCCGGACAGACCAACAAACCATGCGGATTTGATCAGGACGTAACCACGAGACCGTACTTCCTCTATAGTAGCGGTACAACTAGCGTGGCTCCGGATTCAGGTACAATAATTCAACAAGGATACCTATTGTGTTTAAGATGGTCGATTTTCTCAAACCGTATATCTACTTAATACTTTTCTCATCACGGACAGAGAAAGAACGCGCAAGTTGTATTTTGACTAGAAGCCGTTAATTCATTTAAAATTTGAAACTGTTTCTTCATTGGACGTATGGATCTAAAACTCGTTGGTGCAACCATGTGTCGTGTATAGCCATATTTTGAAACGGTGAGATAAATTACTATTTGGCTGCTGTTGTATTCATGAACATGATTTTATTAAAATTACTTCTGAATGATTCCAATAACATTGTAAGTACCCAACAGCCTTTTCAATGTAAAACTCCCAAATTACTCCAAAATTGTTTCAGTTACATTGTAAATATCGCAACAGCGTTTCAGTAGCAGAATACATACTTACAGCAGCACAGTTTTATCTTAAATATCCATAGAATATTTGAGTTATGTCATAAATATCCCCATTGTACTTCAGTCATGACGTAAATATCGCTGCAATGTTTCGTTGGTATCGAGATGTTTAATAATTTGTTTTACAACTTCAGCAACTTCAACCTGGAATAGTGCCGGGTTCCCGTCAGCTAATGTAATGGGGTTGTTCGTCAAAGGTATGTTTGTTAATGGTAAACATTTGTTTTTAAAATTCCTCTGTTGAGAACCAAATTACCATAATCATATTCATTAAGACAAAAATGTGATTGTTTCGTACACATGATCATCGTTGTCATATGTTAAGATAGTATAAGCGTTTCTTAAACAACAGTATAGATCGTTGACAGACAAATTTTCAATAGGATTCACTCTGTTCATGTAACAGCTTGTAATCTTCACAATGTAGGATGGTTTCCTGTCATGAAGGTGGCTTATGGACAATCGACATCACCAGCTAGTAGTATATACTACCTATGGATTTCCTCGTCTAGTTCCTACAATATCAACGAGTTTGATTCCAGCGCCTACTCATTCACTTCCGGCACACCTAGCTACCGGTCAAGTATTGTAGAAAACTGGACCAGCTACTACATCAGTGCGGTAAATCTATGCACACACATGTCATTAACGTTGTACGTATTTGAATATCAAAAGAATAACAGTTTCATGATCAGTATATACAAATATCTTAAAGAATACGTATCATGTATATTGACACCAATATTCCTTTAATCAAACTTTCGATTCCATGCTTTCTACGAAATAGGAAAATTAATGTATTTTGTCTGCAATTGACATATTAGACCGAAAGAGCTAATAAAAAATTAATATAAAGGTAGAATAATAGAAAACCCCTGGACATGTCATAGCAAAATTGAAGGCTCAAGTAAAGTAATTTGATGGGTTCCAGGAGAAAAATACTGACCAATCACAGGCTCACACACTCCTTTTGAAGAATACAAAGGAGGACGCTCAATTTTAAAGCCAGTATAACATAAGGTTAAGTGACCTAAAGATTCGTCTGATATACATCAAAGGATCAAACCAGTCTTGTTCACAAGGTGTCGTAAATAGTACTCTTAATGTTGCTATGACAAGTTCTAGGGGTGAAAAGAGCGAAAGTGATCGGTACACCTCGAGTATCGAAGATGATAATAAATCGAATAGCTCCGTTAAGATATTTCGTCCTTAATCTTCATAGTAATACTAAAACCTGTTGAAACTAAGGATGCCATTGAAGAGATAGTATTTGGTCGAGATATATATCATTGTTTCAATATGTCATTTAGATACATTTGGCTGCAGCTGGTCGAAGACCTGTTCTGACACCGTTTGATTTACAAAACAGCAGCTGAAGACGTTGATACAGAGACGCAATGTGTTAAAGTGAATACAAATATTACAAAACCGAATTTATATCGAAATTGCTAAACTGTATGTAATTATAATTTCTGTTGAAGGTGAGGATATCGATGATTGAAAGTGGAAGCGAGGCCGCTTTCTTTGTGTTTGATGCGCATGCCTCAAGTCGAACAGACTGGCTATCTTGTTCTGAACGGCTCTTGTATACTAGCTATAGTGACCTCAACCGCGGCACATCTTATAACTTTTGTAGTGTTAGCGGGTAAGTTGTTACTACTCCAGGTAAAACACTTCTAGGTCTTTAGAACAAGAAGTTAAAGTAATTGTCAAAATTTAGTCCGCACCAAGCATCCAAACGTTTGTTTATTTTAATTTCATATGTTTTTATTGATCATTGTAAATGTCAGATATAAGTGTATTTCAATATACATCTTTATGACATTTAAGTTTGCCATGTTAATTTTCTCCTGTAATCTCCAGTTTCAATCCATATTTTCATTTCTGTCCTTAGCACTTGTATATACTTTGTACAATTCCTATGTTCTTTGAATTCACAGGATTTTTTCATTCAAGCTATCTTGTTCTGTTAATTTAAAATTTGACAATTCAACGTAATGATGAATTTGGACATCCGTAATAATTTTTGCCAAAAGAATAAACATATCCATAAGCAGTAATTACCTAATCAACATTTAGTGCAATACTTGTCTTTGAAAAATGCTAGAATAAAATCACGACTGAAATAGATACATCTACAGTAATAAAATAGGTCTTAAAATATGGATTTGTCTACCACAATTAATGTAGATTAACATAAAAGACAATATGAATTATTGCCTATGTTTTTCCTCTGTTTCTTTATGAGTGCTTACAATATACTTTGCAGAGACTCAGGTCTTTCTCGAAGATTCTTCATAGAGTCTGGTTATCACGGATGTGATTCGGACTTGGGTTGGATGGTTGTTTCAGAAGGTGGAAGCTGTGGCTGGGAAACAGCATACACTAGTCCATATGTCCTATACAGTAACGCTGGAATTCAGGAAGTAAATGCCGGTAACTACAGTCTTCATCACACCTACTTCGTTAAAAAAAAATACTTTGTACACGCGTCAGGAAGGACGCGATAAGTGATCTACTACATTAGAACAAATAGAGGAACTAATCTATATGTCTCTATCTTACTACTTGGTATTATTCTCCTTGTACTTGTTCAGGAGTCGCCGTGTAAATCTTTCATTTATTCATATTGTGCCCTATATTTCTGGTTTAATTTTGTAAAAATGTTTATCTAGTTTCATTCCTATGCAATTATTTTTTATTATCATTTAATAGATCTGTATATTTGGAGATAACTATCGTTAACTTTCCTAGTATTCCTTCTACAATGTAGTTAATGTATTTTCTAGTCCGGAAGTTTGCTTTGTGTGTTTTAGTTTCATGTGATTTATTTGAACCTTTTAATCCGTTAGATTGACATGGCCTTGATAAACTTTACCTGTGTTAATTTTTATAATCAAATACATTTGATAACTTTTTCGACCTGTTTTCATGAACTATATATATATATTGACAGGTATGGCCCTAGCCGATGTCTTTGTTATATCTATCGGTGAGTGTGTTGCCACTTTTAGTGTCATTGTTACGTTTAGGATTAATCTGTAGGGATGTTATATCACAACGTAAACATCTACACATATCAAACATAGTCAACTTGTGTAATTACGATATTGCCGTGCACACATATTTGTAAATCCCTGATCTGTAATTGATCGACATAGAATTTATTTTCATTAATTATTAATCATAGTAAAAACAGAATGCTATAGAAGTTTGTAATGACGTTAGACATATTAAAGAAAGATCTATTATTCGAGGTTATATTCGTCACGGGCAAAACGTACGTAAATGTATCGGAGTCGAAATCCTCAGCATTTAAAATTGCACATAATAGTTCTTTGTATTTTTTAGCATTCGAGAATTTCTGTAATTTAAGTCCATGTCAAAATGGAGCCACCTGTTATGATAGAGGGTTTCGCTTTGAATGTGCGTGTGTCGGTGATTACTATGGAGTCGTTTGCGATAATCGTAAGTATCCCAATGTGTTCTGGAAAATCGTTTACAGTAACAGTAATTGTCTTCTACATAGGAAAACGAAGAATTACACAATATTTCGGAGGTACCATTGTTTTATGTTTTACAGTCGGAAACACTTCAGATCGGAGAAATGTAACCAAATGTTCATCATGTATCGATGATGGTTATCTTTAAAAAATAAATGTACCTCCTATCTTGCACAGTTGATGGCACGTGGTCCGATTGGAGTGATTGGACTTCCTGTAGTAGTACTTGTCACGACCAAGGAACATACAGCCGCAGTCGCACGTGCTCTGGGTCGGCCGGATCTGGTACCACATGTACCGGAAGTACCTCAGAGTCTGCCACCTGTGACCCAGATAGTGAAGTCTGCCCACGTAAGCATATACAGGATCTGAAAATTGTCCTTATTTTCCCCAAATGAATGCTCCTTGAGATATTAATTGAAAATCATTATTTCTGCCTTTCTGTTTTTTAATTTCTTCTCTTTTTACTTTTTGCTTCTCTTTCGTTTGTCAGTTTTGATACGCTTTGCCTTTTTTTGTTCCTGGTTTGAAATTCTTACTAGAGCACAAATTTGAGTTGAGAGTACCGCCATGAGAAATATATCGCTACATGCGTGTAAAATATCTAGTTAAATAATTGTACCTCTTGTGACAAATGTATTCCTAGCCTTACCCAAACATTAATGGTATTATTGCTTTGTTTACGTTCGGAATCAAATCAGTTGGAAGTTAAACAGACCAACAGTTATTTCTGTTCTAAACAAGTATCTATAATATCTTGGTGACGTTTCTCGCATTACGAATTCTGCGTATTTTATATTGAATGAAATTGATTCGACACATAAAACGTAGCTCTTTATTTGTAGGCACTGTTTTCGCAGAAATGGCTGTTTAATGCAGATATTTAATTGTGTTCAATTTATTTTGGGATGCCTTTTATTGTAACTTTGTGATGTGTTTAGTGTATTCTAGTGGCACCCTCTCCGACGGTAGCAGCTACACGATGACTTGTCCATCCTCATTTGACATTTACACCCAGACGGCGTCCTATGGTCGCTCCAGCACTTACTCTTCGTGTCACGATTCGAATGCATTGTCTCGCGTCCAGTCTCGCTGTGACGGAGGCGTGTCATGTACCGTCAATTTCGACGACTCTCTGTTCACTGGGTACACGAGCACTAGCTGTTTATACTGTTATTCAGTCAGTTGGCCGTGCAGCAGCTCCTATATCTCGGGGTCTGCTACCTTTAAGTGTGGACGTAAGTGTATGGCGTAGCTACTATTAATTTTATTTAGTTTATAACAAGTGCAAAACACTATTAATCCTAATGTAATTTGGTTCATTTCAATATAGGAGGAAACTGAGGCTTGAATATTTAGTGTATTGTTGTTCATGTTGAATAGGAAACGGAGGTGTGAGTACCTGGCAACCATGGTCATTGTGCTCAGTGACCTGTGGCGGAGGAACACGGACTAGGAGCCGGACATGTGACAACCCTCTACCGATAGACCCTGGCACTGACTGTTCTGAGACGCTAGACGATAGCAAATCATGCTTTACCAACGCATGCCCAAGTATAATCAAAATGATTTGTTTAATTCCTCTCCATTTCCCCAGATACGTTTGTGTCTTAACATATGATGATTATTCGTTACAAACCAGCATTTAATTAATTACACTACAATTTTGTTTGATGTTGATGGATGTAAAAATGCATTCTATTACTATATGATACCATGTAAAAGTAAAACCTCCGTTGATAAATAAAACTTAGAATTCAAGTCATTTTTAGAAAAAGTCCCAACTACAGAAAAGTCAATTGAACTGTTCCATATTCATTTTAGAAACTGAAACACCCGCTGGCACCTCTATTTACTCATTTTTAGTAAATTTGGTTTAAGTATCGCCAAACCAACCGTTTATATAACACTAAGCTAAGTGCATTTCATCTATTCCAGTAAATCATGACATATCTGACAAACTTCAACTCTCATCATTAAAGAATTCCAATGGCATCTTTTTAGTTTTGTCAAGATTTAACTATGGGGCGACATTTGAAATGGAACACAAATATTAGACAAATATCGAAATCATATTGAACTCATTGATCAAACACCAGGAATTCTTGTACGTCTGAATATGGTAGATAGATCTTTGTTTTCATTTTCTCGTAGGTATAAGGTTTGGTAATGATATATATATATTTATTTCAGCTTGCGGGCAACATGCGTCTGGATACAAGAACTTTGAACCTGCAAATATGACCACATATAACGACTCTTCTACAGGTTTGTCATCGCTATCATCATTTACTCTTCTTAAATGTTGAACTCTTATATCAATCTGTAACCTGATAGTTGTATAATCAGTGCAAAAATAAAGAAAAACAGTGTTTTTACTGAATAGTATTCAACTGTGTATTTCCACAGTCTTGGAGATTGCCGGTAGACCATAAAATCGCCGAGGTTTGATGTCACGTACGTGCCATGCTTTAATTTTATTCATTCGAATAATAACACGTTTAAGAATATATAAATGTACTTGTCGTTCTCTAAGTATTTTCATACATTACGAAATTTATTTAATTTGTGGGGCAAATGTACCTCTCCATCGAGATTTTGAGCAATCGATTCGTATTTTTTCCGAGACGTCAAAATGCAGGCTCGTAAAATCACGAGTCTCAGGCGAACGAAACAGCTGTATGATGTAGGAAACAGCTATATGATGTAGGAAACAGCTGTATGATGTAGGAAACAGCTATATGATGTAGGAAACAGCTATATGATGTAGGAAACAGCTGTATGATGTAGCAAACAGCTGCATGATGTAGGAAACAGTTGTATGATGTAGGAAACAGCTGTATGATGTAGCAAACAGCTATATGATGTAGGAAACAGCTGTATGATGTAGCAAACAGCTGCATGATGTAGGAAACAGCTATATGATGTAGGAGACAGCTGTATGATGTAGGAAACACTTGTATACAGCTGTATGATATAGGAAACAGCTGTATGATGTATGAAACAGCTGTTTGATGTAGGAAACAGCTGTATATGTAGGAAACACCTGTATGATGTAGGAAATAACTATATGATGTAGGAAACAGCTGTATGATGTAGGAAACACCTGTATACAGCTGTATGATATAGGAAACAGCTGTATGATGTAGGAAATAACTATATGATGTAGGAAACAGCTGCATGATGTAGGAAACAACTATATGATGTAGGAAACAGCTGTATGATGTAGGAAACAACTGTATGATGTCGGAAACGGCTGTATGATGTAGGAAACGGCTATATGATGTAGGAAATGGCTGTATGATGTAGGAAACTGCTTCATGTAAACATCATATGTTGGGAATGCAGGGATATCCTTAACAAAAAATGGAAAATTCACAATAAGGTTATTGAAGATGTAGGCTTCCGGTTGACAAACCGTCTGTTATCGCAGATGTTGGTTTCCTGTTTTTGACAAGCACATGGTTGGAGATGATCTGTTATTACAGGTATTGGTTTCCTGTTGACAAACACGTGGTGGGAGATCATCTGCTGTGAAGTTTTGGAGGCCATAGAGTTTATGCCCCTTCATGAGGGAACGGTAACCTTCATTGTGTGGAGGGCGTCTGGGAGTTCCTATACTGTTGTGTCAACGGTCTCCTATGCTGTCACTGGTGAGTTTATGAGAAAACAGCTTTTAAAACATCAAGAAATATACCAACATGGCAACAATCATAATTCCAACTCTAATTCCATAAAACTAGGACAAGTTAGGAGCGCAAAAAAATTACACGGAGACTCCCGGGAAAAGTACAAGTAGAATAAGACAAGGTGTTCCGGAAGAGTAAGCTCTTCTGCTTAGCCGACAACATCCGCCATATAAACCTTAGTTAATCCAAGTAAGAAATGTCACGGTCTCAAATGAGAACAAGGTATACAACAACGGAATTCAAAATTTAGTGTCATATGGCACTTCATATTACACATTCATGCAATTCACACAGTGAGTCTTACCAAATCGGCGCGATCATTCTAATGATATACGGCAACATCCAATATTAGAACTTCATAGAAAGCCGACGTGTTTATAGCACTATATGTGTTTAATCATAATATATACTTGTGTCATTTTCACGTTGCAGCTACAGATATCGGTACCATGACGGCGATAAATTTCACGTTACCAATCGGTCAGCGACTGATGGTACACACTGGTGACAACGTGGGCTGGTAATATATATCGGTTAAAAGTTACGGCTACGCTAGGTTTTTTTTAATATTTACTTTATTTATGCTTAAACAAGTTATTTTTCATTTAGAAATCTTTAATGTAATGAACAAATCGTGATTTTATTTCTCTTGTGGTACAATTTGCATTTATTCCTGAACAAACACATCAGTGTTTTAACATTTACCAAATCTTCCTTGAATATTTATTGGCTCGAGATAGAAATTTAAAATCATATAGCAGATCGTGCATCGGAATAGTTTCCGGAATTTTTTAGATTTCCATTATGATACATGAACTTCCGCTCCATATGTTAATGATATAGACATAATGCTGAAGCTTATTCTATCGAACTTGTCAAAATTGTAAAATACTGGTTCCAGTTAGTAGAAGGATCTATTGAGTTATATAAAATTATACACTTTCAAAGGTATACATCCGGTCCGAATATGATTCCCTTTATTACTTGCACCGGAGAAGAGACGTGTCCCAACGCGACGAAGAAAGCGTCATTTTCTTCAGAACCAGCCGCTGGGGATTCCTTTGCCTGGGGCACAGATGGAAGCGTGGAAACCCTTACCGACAGGGCATACGCAGTCAGGTTTTATACGAACGAAAGTAAGTGTTATACAATAAAAATATACGGTAAAACGTTTGTGACAAATATCGTTTTGAAGCAAAAGTAAAATTTTGAGATTTGATGTTACAACGTTAAGGACAGACTGTCTATTAAGGATGATTTAAATTAAATAACGGGTTTACTTTTTTCAGTTGTTAGAAATGATAATAATATTAAGCTCAAATTTCATTCTGACATTATGTTTTATTTCTGTGTTTTGCTTACAAACTTTTTATATGGTAGTTGGTAGAAAACCAGTGATCTTCGAGTTAAGCAGTAACTCCGCCTGTCATAGTTTGTATTTGGAATGCTTTGAAATACACACAAGAACTGGATTTTCTTTTGAAACCATCCAAATGGAATATTATGAATTATGTCAGATTATGGGGTAGGGACAACTTAACACGTTATTTTGACCTGTTGAATTATCAAAAGGTGCTTCTTAGATTCAAAATTTATATACATATAAATCCTAATTCGCCTTTATTGTAAATGATTCTACGCTCATATGTGATATTAACTCGTATGTCTTGTGTGTTTTTAGATACTGCTCCATATGTAAATCAGACAGATTTTTCAACATTTGTAAAGGACCACGAACCTATCGGCACCTTCGCCATAGACTATGCAATATTTACTGATGAAGTTGGCGACCCTCTTACACATTCTATCAATCATGCAGAGGACTACTTCGAACTGAACTCAACGTTTGATCCAAGTACGCTTACAGATTCTTGCATTGTCAATTAATAATTTTTCCTACATTGCAAGATCATATTTACATATCTATTTTATACTAGCGTTGTGATTGTATTCTTTTCAGAAGTGGACTTTGAGGGAAAATATCGAATTAAAATGTAGCAGTTAATTATCATTGATAATAGCTCAAGGCTATTGTATACATTAGCGCGTTTGAATACTCAATTCTGCCGTGTCTGGTTCTTTGATGTTTAGTTTAATTTATCAAAATAACTATCATCAAAGATGAATTGGCTAATTGCAGAATTTGTTTTTTGTTTTAGCACGTCTGTTCTTGCAAGTAAAACGGAAGCTTCCAAAGAATTACAACGTCTATTCCATACGTCTTACCTCTACAGACACTTGTAGCCAGTCAATCACAACCACCTACACCATTACAACTTACAACGCGGTAAGTAACACAAAACAAAAACCACATGCTAACAGAATTCAAACACAAATACGTCATCAACGACACTCTCCATGTACATAACGTAGCATTTAAAAATATTATGGTATAGAGAGAACGCTGACAAACTACAGCATTTCTAAATTAATGCATTGTAAGAGAGACAGAAAGGAGTGTTTTACAACCCAGTCAAGAACGAAGGCAAATCAATTTGTAATGGTCATTTGCCTTAAAACTTTTATAATCAAATACATCTCCAACACTATTCTTACTGTTACTATCATTCTACGTACATATAGCGATGAAACAAAGTTACAAAGTTTACTATGATATCGAACTTGTGATTAGATATCCTTTATTCGAACACATAAAACACTTAGAGATA
This sequence comes from Ylistrum balloti, assembly GCF_031769215.1. Lineage (NCBI taxonomy): Eukaryota > Metazoa > Mollusca > Bivalvia > Pectinida > Pectinidae > Ylistrum > Ylistrum balloti. The sequence continues at coordinate 154,429 of NW_026783100.1, forward strand.
CTACTTCTGCTTACAATAGTATGGTATAACGTGTGTGCCTGTGGTTTTGATTTAGCATTTTTCGTTTCATTTTTAGATATACATATAATATTGCACACAGGATAAAAACTTCTGTCTGCCGTTTTTGTTTAGGACATTTTGCAATGTCCATTTGTATTTTTCTGAAGACATTTAAATGCGTATTATTTCCTCATTTTCTGTATTTGTTTGTGTATTTCCAGCCTCCTGTATACTTAAATCTCCCCACAGAGCTCTCACTTGCTGAAGATGTTTCTCACCAACGACTGATATGGCAAATAGACGTGCATGATCCCTCGGATAATGATTCAATCTGTTGTACTCTTGCAAAAGTCGAGCCAGCATCATTCAATTTCGAAATGATATTTACAAACAATTGTAAGTTCGAACTTTTTTTCAAACGTATGTCCAATACAAGATCTTAATTCAAAATACAAGTTCAGTAAAACTTGGGGAAAGTACAAACAAACTTAAGATTTACGTAAAACCTGTTGAAAACGTACATGGCGAATAAGACCAGGTGAACTGTAAGCATCTTCTGCTTCATTGACAACACATGCCATGTGAATCCTCGCCAAGTAATGATATGTTCACAAACGAGAAAAATATAAACACCAGAATCAACACGTATATACTAACGAGCATTTAAATACCTAACCTCATATCGCTCAAGGGAACAGAATGTTTCCATGGAGGTTTTTATAACGACCGTTACACCTACGTATAATCTCCATCAAACAGAATTTTAGAAACGGTGTTGTCGAAAATCGTGATATCGGGAACAAGCCTATAAATATCGAACCAACTTTGACATTTAGATATGAATAGGGGAAACGGGGATGTTAATATACTGATATGGAAAAAGAACATCGAACAAAAAGAATTCATGACACTCATCATAAAGGTGGGTGTAAAACTGTCCTTGATGCTCTCATTCAGCTTCGTACGAAAACCGTATAGAAGCCAAGGTAGGGGCACAGTTTGTTCCCATAAGTCAAAAATCGGTTGGAAGATCTTATGAATAAGCGACGAAAATGCTATCAAACTCGAATGTCGATCATTTTTATGATTTCGTCCTCTATATACACCTTCCCTGATTTTGAAATAAAAGCTCTCATAGCAACAGGAAGGTGACGTTCTGTTGATGTAAGCCTAGTACTTTACAAAGTGAAAAGGTAAACACAATGAGACCGTAACCCTCACCTGTACGAAGAATGGTAGTAAGCAGCTTTGATGAGGTTGTGTTGTTCGTATTGACAGAAAAAAATTGTCGGGGGAGGAGTTCTAATAGTTTTTTTTATGGAGTGCAGACCTTTCACGCACCAAAGTATAACTCAAATTATTTGGTACAGAAACATAGAAAAATAAAATTGTTTCAAGGAAATTTTTTTGCTAGATTTATGTTTGAAACTGCAAAATAAATTCATATTACCGTATGGTCTGGAATATCCTATTTACTTTTTCTATGGAAACTTTTAATTATTTTTTATGATTTTTTTAGTTCATTTCTGAAATAAATGTAAGAATCTTATTTTGTGTCGGATATATTAATTGATTTTAGTTCGCAGGGTAATTAGAAACTTTGCATGATCCGTTCTTTATTTATCACAATGTACTCTTAAAATATTTTGTATCCAAAAAAATATGCCCTTGAAAAAGATATGAATTTAAAACAGATAGATAATTAGTAATACTTAGTGTATAATGCTATTCACCAATAACTCCATAACGTTTGACCTGGTTTTGTTCTACTTTATTAAAAGTAGCAATATACATGCTATCTCGGTCAATGTGACATTTGTTCCTGTTTGATAAATGACACCACCTTGTCATAACCATTCATCTGTTTGAAGTTAATCCTTTGAAGTGGCACATTAACAATCAAACGTTAATCGTCCAACCGCCGAGTGTTGATGAAAAATAGCCAGTATGATACACGTGTATAAAATGCCACGTTTGTATGCAAACAATTAATTAGCCGAACGGTGCTCCGATTTAAAGATATCATTACAATGTCGTAACTTGTTTTGTCAAAAAACGGAAGAAAAATCTTGCATTTAACATTAAAAAGATTTCATTACTGTCTCTTTGTGGGCTTATAATAGCAAAGTTCATTTGTACCTATATTATAAGCTCTACCTTCATTGTGTGTTTTTATGATACATTTCAACCTTGAGCCTGGTTGTCATTGGTTTTGCTAGTTAAGTACAATATTTTCTATATACGTTTGCCTATTAAAACAGTAAATCGAAATTGCCCACCTTTATTGCTGACAAAAGCGACAACAAACATTTTGAACTCTTTCCCACTGCCAGGAATGTAGACCTCTAATATTTATTCAATCAACCAAGATCGCTAAAACTAAAAATAAATAACCACTACACCATTCAAAACTTATTATCTTTTACAATAACATAAGATGTATATTTTTTAAAAAATATATAAATCAGTAATTTTGTAATAGCAATCCTTCATTTTCAGTTCACACCAAATCTCAATTAATACTAAGAAGCAATAAGAACACACAACACTATATGTTTCTCTGCTCAATTATGATGTAAAGCACCGCCATGTGATTGCATAATAGTAAACGTGCATTCTATTACGGGTACGATATCATTGCAGTGTGTTTTCAGTCTCTATATCTCTTAATACAGCCCCAAAGATCATGTGTATTACAATAAATGTTCATTTACTGTTAAATTCAATTAAAATGTATCATTTTGGATTCAGTTTAATAAGGATCTATAAATGAGACAGCAAAGTAATCAAAATCTGTCTTCAGGTCGTATATCTATGGCAATATAGAAAGACACTTTTGTTAGAGTAAATACATAGTTTAATGAAAAGATCTCAAATCATAACAATTCAAGTACAGTCCACACAGTTATGATATTAGAATAGAAAAAAGCTAAAGTAAAACGTTTCTCTACATAGAGGTGTCAACAGTATCTGTTGATTTCCGATGTGACGAGTCTTTCGAACATATAATATAGTTTTGTTTTTGTTTTTTGCCATTTGTAGCTTTTAACATATATCTGACCGCGAGTGTCGCCTTCGACTACAAAGAAATAAGTGATTTCTATAAACTTCGAGTATGCTGTTCGGATGATACAGGAACGTCGATGAGTTTCATCGATATCGACATCACTAATGTCATCGCTGAGAGTGCCTATGTTCCTCCAAGTAAGTATTCTTCGTTTTCGAAAACTGAAACCAAATCGGTTTACTCCAGTTCTTGTTTTAAAGCTATGAGTTAATTATTAAAATCAAAACATACTTATAGCATTTTGTCAAACTCAATCTTTATACAGACCTAAAACATAATCATTCTTCAAAGAAAATTCATGTGATCTATGATGTGTCGGTGATTACTAATTATTCAGTTTAAGAGCTGAAAGTGAGTTATTGTCTTATATTGCAGCATGGTTTTTCCTCGCTCTCGTCTGCAGCCTCATCCCGATCATGGTCACATTTGTTATAGCATGTCTCGTTCTCTTTATCACAATGTTTTGCGATCCAGAATTAAACTACGTCATTGTCTACGATGATTAAGTGGGATATGTACTGATCTTGTAACGTGAACACTGACAGGAATGTTCATCGACAACACTTTTGCTTGCATAATAAATCTCTCCATCATTGTGATATCAAAAAAATATGGAGGTAATTTCGTAAAGAACCAACGTAAAGGAAACGAGTTGTGAAGAACTTACGAGGATGCATAATGATATGTGCATATCAAGCAAACAGATGATCCGAATATTTGAAAGGGCTTGATCTTCAACGCATTTTCATCTTTCACCATTAATAATGTGATTAATTCCGATATATGATAACAATAAGAGTTAGAAAGCCTCCCGGTGATGTGCGTTACTGCAGTATTAAATGTCAGTAGCAAATTGTGTTGCTTTAGATATCGTTTATAACGTACAAGTGATTGAGTTTCGATTTTGTTCGAAAATTCATGGATCTATGGATTTCTTTCAGGATTAGGATTTTCTGGACCAGTTTGGCTCGACAAGACCCAAATGTTGTGATTTATCAGTTACTTTTGATACTCTCCAAGAAACACTTTAATGTCGCTTAGCCAACGAACACCATTTCAAATAATATATATATATATATAAGAAGCAGAAATACAACTATTCCCAAAGTTATAAAAACATGTCTTTTTAAGATTTGTTGATTGTCATCAAAGATGGTGTTAAAAAGCTTGTTCATGAAATTTGCAAATCCGATTTCCAAAAAACGCCATACTATTACAAACCTATCTGGCACGCTAAATATCCGTGGTTTGTAACTGTCCTTGAACGAAGTGAATATCTTCCTTCCTTTGTATTTTAATAGATGTACCAAAATATATCCATATGTCAACCGTTGTATATTTTCATAGTGTTAAATTTCAACTTTTGTATGCAATATACCTTATAAAATCATTACCTGATAGAAAATATAAGACCGAATATTAGTTAATTTAAATATAGCATCGAATATAAGTTAATAAAGATATAAAACCGAATATTAGTTAATTTAGTTAATTTAAATATAATCGAATATAAGTTAATAAAGATAAAAGACCGAATATTAGTTAATTTAAATATAAGAATATAATTAATAAAGATATAAAACCGAATATTAGTTAATTTAAATATAATCGAATATAAGTTAATTAATTTAGTTAAATATAGCATCGAATATAAGTTAATAAAGATAAAAGACCGAATATTAGTTAATTTAAATATAGCATCGAATATAAGTTAATAAAGATATAAAACCGAATATTAGTTAATTTAAATATAGCATCGAATATGAGTTAATAAAGAATATAAGTTAATTTAAATAGAATATAAGTTAATAAAGACCGAATATTAGTTAATTTAAATATTCGAATATAATATAGCATCGAATATTAGTTAATTTAAATATAGCATCGAATATAAGTTAAAAGACCGAATATTAGTTAATAAAGATAAAAGACCGAATATTAGTTAATATAAATATATCGAACATTAGTTAATAAAGATAAAAGACCGAATATAAGTTATTTTACTCCAGGAAGCATTTTTAATATTGAAATTATTTTATTTCTCTAGATCATTCAAAATTGGTTCCGTTTATAAAATGTAATTTGTAATATGTGATCTAAATAAGAACAGGATTACACATACTATTGTACTATTGTAGACGAACTATGATATCAGTATCAGGTATCACAGAGCGTCATAGCGCTACCAGGATACCTACCCATGGTATCAGTCCATGGTATCTCATGGCGTCACACGCCAACACACATTCCTGTGCACCAGATTAACACTATGAAATACACCTATACCTGGCAAACGGATTCACTTTGTAAATGAAAGAAAATTCTGTATAAGATTTCTTTTATTCCAAACAGAATTGTTATCAGAGATTTTGAAGCGTGATTAAGAACAATATAGATAGCATTATGAGAGTGTCAGTATGTTGTGTATAACAGTACATTTACAAATAAGTATAAGTCTATAGATGTATGATTACATCATAAAGAGAGTAATATTACATTGTAGTATAAGTATAGTGCACTATGTGTATAAGAACAGTATGATGTATATAAAATGGCAGTCAATTATGAACATAAATACCGTATGTTATATAAATCATTGTAGATTGCTGTGTGTATGTATAGTATACTTACGGTGTACTTCATGTATAATTACGGCATGTTTCGTGTATAATTACGGTATATTTCGTGTATAATTACGGTATATTCATGTATAACTACGGTGTACTTCATGTATAATTACGGTATATTTCGTGCGTGTATAATTACGGTATATTTCGTGTATAATTACGGTATGTTTCATGTATAATTACGGTATACTTCGTGTATAATTACAGTATAATTTATGTATAATTACAGTATAGTTTATGTATAATTACGGTGTAATTTATGTATAATTACGGTATAATTTATGTATAATTACAGTATAATTTATGTATAATTACAGTATAGTTTATGTATAATTACGGTATAATTTATGTATAATTACAGTATAGTTTATGTATAATTATTATCTATGCAGTATATAAAAAAAACTTTATAATCTGTTTATTGATATCTAAATAACTCTTTGTATAATTCCATTTCTCCAAATATCATATATCATTTATTTCTGCACTAAATATCATGCCTGTGGAAAAGTGAATACTCATAAAGTGATGATTTAGTGTGATTTTTAATCACTGATGTTCCTTTAGTATCATATTGTTTTATTTCTTATTATCGCTTTCAAATTGTTAACGTATCATATCATTTATTACACTTCAGTTGTAATCATTCATAAATCGTCAATATTTCATTAAGTTGTTTTAAGTACAGGCATTATCTTAAATGTTTATTAAACATGTGTAAATATGTAGGTAAAATAGCATTGTTTATTAAACATGTGTAAATATGTAGGTAAAATAGCATTGTTTATTAAAATGCGTCACAGAAGTCCGACTGATTTGATATTTTTCGCATGGTACATTACCTTGTACTAAGTATAGAATACCTCTGCGCTCACTTGGGTCGCTGCCCTTATTTAGTATCAAACATCGGATCAGACAGACACAATGAATTGTATTGTTCAAACATTCTGGCCAAGAGTAAAAGAACTGCCAGTCTGTTAAAATGGAATTATATGTAAACTGATTGATTTTTTTTTCGCCTATAGAATAGCCATGTTAATTTTTTCTCGAGTTTGACGGTGTCATGATTTCACTACAATTACAAATTAATATGCTCTTTAATGCAAGTACTTTATATCGCTCACGATATTACCACGTAAGCTAACAGTGTTGACCAATGTAGATAAATATCAGGTAGCGATACATCTACTCAAGGTTCCATCTGTATAGTACACTTGTTTGATTACCCACATGTATTTGGTTGTATCACGTTTCCTATGAAGTTGTGTGGATATTGATACATCGATATGGAATATTTGTGATATTTGATTCAGTGAAACATTTAGAGAAAGTATGAAACTGTTATGGATACTAGTGATTATCTTTAATATTGTATACCTGTACAAAGGTAAGTTTATATATATATGTATTTTCTTTTAAAAGCTCTGACCTTCTTAGCTCAATATACAAGCGAATTATAAACATAATTTTCCTTCAGTAATATATAATATACGTGACAATATCACAAAACACAAGGGGGAAAAGGAGACAAATCCACACATAAAATGTAAAACAAACATTTCGCAAAGTTACAATGAAAGAATTCGGTCGTATATTTTAAAAGCAACGATAATAAATTTCAGAATTATGTCATGGTGAACCGCTGGACACATTAACACGAGATGGGTATATTACATGGTGTGACAGTTCTTTGCAAAGGGTTCATCAGAATTTATGCCACTTTACATAATTATATAGCTAGAACTAGTGGAAACAATCAATTCCTAATTGATATTGGTCAAAACATAGTTCATTTCACAGGTCACTTACTCCATACAGAACTGTATTGATGCATATCATTCTGTAACCGAAAAGAAGAAACATTCTTATTTGTAAATCATTTACATGTCACATACGTAAGTCATAATCAAAATTCAATGAAATCAGGGCATTATATGAATGAAAGAAAAAATCAAGAAAATACCAACATGGTGACGTAATCATAATTCAATCTCAAAATAAAAAAAATAGGAAAAATATCAATGAAGGAAAAATCTACACGGAAACATTTGATAAAGTATAAGGAGAATAAGACCAGGTGTTGCGGAAGAGTAAGCATGTTGTACTTCATCGACGACATCCGCCATTTAAATCTTGGTCAATCCAAGTAAGTAATGTCATCTGTCCAAATGAGAACAATATATCAAACAGCGGAACCAACATGTAAACTAACGACATCAAGAAATCTAAGTATAAAAACAATACAAAGACTGTATGTCCGGAAAAGTGAGATTAAAACCGACAAAATAGTCATAATGGTCCAAATCCTTGACAGTAGAGAGAAGATGGACAAACTGGTCATATCAAAATTACTCATTTCCATAGCGTTAAAAAGAAAAAGACAAACATTTACAGCGAAAAGATCAAATAGCAATTTAACAAGTTTCCATATATCTGAAAGTGAAGGCAAAATGACAATAAAAACTATATATATCCCTGACTGTAGAGAGAATGGACAACTTGTCACAATAAAACTGTATATATCCCTGACTGTAGAGAGAAAATGGACAACTTGTCACAATAAAACGGTATATATCCCTGACTGTAGAGAGAATGGACAACTTGTCACAATAAAACTATATATATCCCTGACCGTAGAGAGATAATGGACAACTTGTCACAATAAAACTGTATATATCCCTGACTGTAGAGAGATAATGGACAACTTGTCACAATAAAACTATATATATCCCTGACTGTAGAGAGATAATGGACAACTTGTCACAATAAAACTGTATATATCCCTGACTATAGAGGGGGAACGGACAAACTTGTCACAATAAAAACTGTATATATCCCTGACTGTAGAGAGATATTGGACAACTTGTCACAATAAAACTATATATATCCCTGACTGTAGAGATATAATGGACAACTTGTCACAATAAAACTATATATATCCCTGACTGTAGAGAGAGAATGGACAACTTGTCACAATAAAACTGTATATATCCCTGACTGTAGAGATAATGGACAACTTGTCACAATAAAACTGTATATATCCCTGACTATAGAGGGGGAACGGACAACTTGTCACAATAAAAACTGTATATATCCCTGACTGTAGAGAGATATTGGACAACTTGTCACAATAAAACTATATATATCCCTGACTGTAGAGAGATATTGGACAACTTGTCACAATAAAACTATATATATCCCTGACAGTAGAGATATAATGGACAACTTGTCACAATAAAACTATATATATCCCTGACTGTAGAGAGAGAATGGACAACTTGTCACAATAAAACTGTATATATCCCTGACTGTAGAGATAATGGACAACTTGTCACAATAAACCTGTATATATCCCTGACTGTAGAGATATTGGACAACTTGTCACAATAATACTGTATATATCCCTGACTGTAGAGATAATGGACAACTTGTCACAATAAAACTATATATATATCCCTGACTGTAGAGAGATAATGGACAACTTGTCACAATAAAACTATATATATCCCTGACTGTAGAGAGGGAATGGACAACTTTTCACAATAAACCTGTATATATCCCTGACTGTAGAGATATTGGACAACTTGTCACAATAATACTGTATATATCCCTGACTGTAGAGTTAATGGACAACTTGTCACAATAAAACTATATATATATCCCTGACCGTAGAGAGATAATGGACAACTTGTCACAATAAAACTATATATATCCCTGACTGTAGAGATAATGGACAACTTGTCACAATAATACTGTATATATCCCTGACTGTAGAGAGATAATGGACAACTTGTCACAATAAAACTATATATATCCCTGACTGTAGAGAGATAATGGACAACTTGTCACAATAAAACTGTATATATCCCTGACTGTAGAGAGATAATGGACAACTTGTCACAATAAAACTATATATATCCCTGACTGTAGAGATAATGGACAACTTGTCACAATAATACTGTATATATCCCTGACTGTAGAGAGATAATGGACAACTTGTCACAATAAAACTATATATATCCCTGACTGTAGAGAGATAATGGACAACTTGTCACAATAAAACTATATATATCCCTGACTGTAGAGATAATGGACAACTTGTCACAATAATACTGTATATATCCCTGACTGTAGAGAGACAATGGACAACTTGTCACAATAAAACTGTATATATCCCTGACTGTAGAGATATTGGACAACTTGTCACAATAATACTGTATATACTGTAGAGAGATAATGGACAACTTGTCACAATAAAAACTGTATATATCCCTTACTGTAGAGAGATAATGGACAACTTGTCACAATAAAACTGTATATATCCCTGACTGTAGAGATATTGGACAACTTGTCACAATAATACTGTATATATCCCTGACTGTAGAGATAATGGACAACTTGTCACAATAAAACTGTATATATCCCTGACTGTAGAGATATTGGACAACTTGTCACAATAATACTGTATATATCCCTGACTGTAGAGATAATGGACAACCTGTCACAATAAAAACTATATATATCCCTGACTATAGAGAGATATTGGACAACTTGTCACAATAAAACTGTATATATCCCTGAATGTAGAGAGTTAATGGACAACTTGTCACAATAAAACTGTATATATCCCTGACTGTAGAGAGATAATGGACAACTTGTCACAATAAAACTGTATATATCCCTGAATGTAGAGAGTTAATGGACAACTTGTCAAAATAAAACTGTATATATCCCTGAATGTAGAGAGAAAAGGGACAACTTGTCAAAATAAAACTGTATATATCCCTGACTGTAGAGAGATAATGGACAACTTGTCACAATAAAAACTATATATATCACTGACTGTAGAGAGATAATGGACAACTTGTCACAATAAAACTGTACATATCCCTGACTGTAGAGAGAAAATGGACAACTTGTCACAATAAAACTGTATATATCCCTGACTGTAGAGATAATGGACAACTTGTATCAATAAAACTGTATATATCCCTGACTGTAGAGAGATAATGGACAACTTGTCACAATAAAACTGGAAGAAGCATGGTAACCGAAAATTAGCTGCACTAAACAAAAAATGACGAACTAACAGTTCCTGAATTGTTCATTGTAAGAGAAAATAAAATGTATTTGACATTTACGAATACCAGCAAAATACAGGCTTTCCATGTTCAACTTGACATCAGCATCTGCATCTTCCTCAGATTATCAGCTACCTTATACCTACTAACCATCTTCCTCAGAATATCAGCTACCTTATACCTACTAACCATCTTCCTCAGAATAACAGCTACCTTATATCTACGGACAATCTTCATCTTCATCAGATTATCAGTTACCTTAAATCTACTAACCATCTTCCTCAGAATATCAGTTACCTTATATCTACTAACCATCTTCCTCAGAATATCAGTTACCTTATACCTACTAACCATCTTCCTCAGAATATCAGTTACCTTGTATCTACTAACCATCTTCCTCAGAATAACAGCTACCTTATATCTACTAACCATCTTCCCCAGAATATCAGTTACCTTATATCTACTGACCATCTTCATCTTCCTCAGAATATCAGTTACCTTATACCTACTAACCATCTTCCTCAGAATATCAGTTACCTTATATCTACTAACCATCTTCCTCAGAATATCAGTTACCTTATATCTACTAACCATCTTCCTCAGAATATCAGTTACCTTATATCTACTGACAATCTTCATCTTCCTCGGAATATCAGTTACCTTATACCTACTAACCATCTTCCTCAGAATATCAGCCGTTAATTTCAAATTAACATTAGCGATTATACCAATTTTTCAGTGATAATGTATAACGCAGATTTTTGACCAACCACAGCCTTGCTTTCTAGTTTCTGTATTGAAATTCATCCATTTCCCTGTTAAAATAGATTCCCATCAAATAACTCAGGTGCACATTTCTGGTTTTTTTTTATAAATTCGAAATATTCGGAGTTTTTTTAAGCGAATCTTACCAGATAACAGCAAAACATGTTAGTCTATGACGTAAATAAGCCTATTTAAAATGACGTCGTCTTGTTGTCCAGCGTAACGTCAAACTATCTGTAGTCAAAGAGCACGGTAACATTTTCCATGCTTTTTTTGATAACACTTTATTCATGTTTGGATCGGCTTTCTTAGTCAACGGTTTTTGGAAGTTGGAACAAAATTGTAATTGTTTCTCGTTCAATATCATATACATATCGAACACCTGGTTCTGTTTTTGTACTTTTTCATGAGACTCCATGGAAATCTATCGTTTGCTCATATTTTGCCCTCGTTTTATTGAATTTGAGTTTGAATTATGATTGTGTTGCCATGTTCGTATTTTCCTGATGTTATCAAAAAGTGTTTACAAGAAACCATTATCTGCCTATTGGACAATACATCGCTAGAAATAAGGACTAGCACTACTTCGGAAAGAAAGTACCTGTTACAAGGGAGGTAATTATAATTAGTCGACAAGAACCACAACACACCTATGCATATATAATCTACAGCTCTGCTCACACTGTTTTATCTAATAAATATTTAAAAAAAACAATGAAATGCGGAAAACAGTACGTCGGTCAATCATCAAACACTTTGAACACCCGCATAAGAAATCACCTCTACGGAATACTAAATAAAGACCCGACAAAACCGGTCTCGGAACATTATTCGGGAGAAGGACACAATATCAATGATGTCATAGTCACTGGTATCGTCTCATCAATCAATGACGTCATAGTTACTGGTATCGTCTCATCAATCAATGATGTCATAGTTACTGGTATCGTCTCATCAATCAATGACGTCATAGTTACTGGTATCGTCTCATCAATCAATGATGTCATAGTTACGGGTATCGTCTCATCAATCAGTGACGTCATAGTCACTGGTATCGTCTCATCAATCAGTGACATCAACAATAGATTACGGGTAGATGAGTCCTGGATACGCATATTACAAAGTCACCATGGGGTCTAAACCTAATACAGTAATGGCAAAGAAAAAGATGAAGGAAGGAAGCGCAAAGAACAAGATATCATGCATACTGTGTGGGAAAACTTACTCATATCTAAGTATCCTAAGAAGACACGTTAATACGGCACATAGTCTAATGAGAACGCTATATAAATACAAAATATGCAAAGAAACTTTCGGCAGGAAATCAGATTACAACAGACATTAGAAAAAACAACGTCCGGGATTACATGTGGAGAGCGAAACAATCGTAGACCAAGTGAAAAAACAAGCAGAAAAGCCGGAGAAATGCATCCGCCCAAAAGAAGTCTGGACAAAAGAACAACTTAGACAAGCCAAATTTCGCATTACATACCGGCAAGAACTCTTATTAACGTAGGCCCGGTGTCATATCATATTTGGATCCCCCATCAGAAAATGATACCCCTATAGTATTTTGATACCCCTTAAGAGAAGGCATATTTACAATGCATATAAGCATATATTTAAGGTGATAGTGAAAATATGATGATAGGTGTTATGTTAGCTGTGAAGTTGTCAATTACACCTGGCCAACCAGTCCATTACATAAGAGGATTAAGGGTAGAGGGGTCAAACCTGAGTGAGCACCCGTGTGCACATGGCAGTATACCGAGTGATCAATTAAATTTACCTGTGGATAATTACAGATTAATGGAGGTCATCATTTTACTTAAAAGCTGTGTTTAATATACATTTTCCACTTTAAAATTAATATATTCATATTTGCATGAATTTGAAAACTTGCAAATAAATTGCTTAACAGTTACATATTGAAAAAAACAATGCATGATATACATGTACGTGTGTTGGATCATTAGGGATTTAATTTTATGTAAAAAACGCCCTTGTTTTTATGAGAAAATAACTGATATTTGCCCTAACGTAGTTCTTTAATTAATTTTTGATATAATAGAAATTTGAAATAACTAAATATGTATACTATTAAAAGATATTCATATAAAAAAATATTAAGAAACATGCATATTAGAATGAACATACAACTACTACCAACAACTATTTAGTATATTTGAATCTGACACATGAAAAAAAAACACACTCATGTTATTTCTTTACCTTTATATTTGGGACAGGTTATAGAGTAATTATGTATGCAGTCATCATTTAAGCCCCTGTCAAGCACTACCTGTACAGGGTAATCTGGAGCTTGACCTCTTCAGCCTTGGCTCCACAGGTGTTATGTAATCACACCTGTACAGGTAACCCATGTATCAGTGACCAAGTCCCAGACACAATTAAATATCATCTCTCATTTTATTTATAAAGCTATAAAATTTTAAATAAAATTCACAAAGGGGATCAAAATACTATAGGGGGATCCTTTTCTTATGGGGGAAAAGCAGAGATGTGGTATATACGTCTCTGGGGAAAAGTGATCCCCGGGTCCTTTTCTGATGACGGAAAAGTGATCCGGATCCTTTTCTGATGGGGATACCAATATGATACAAAGGTAACCCCGATTGTCGATACAGCGCTAATGATGCTCAAAAAAGACCTGGAGCTCAGTGATTCAGATAGCCCAGAAACTTCATCGGAAACCTCACTTATAGATCATGATAAATTGGGATATTTAAGCTGCGCTTCGGAAACATCGACGATTTGCCAGGACGAAGTGAAAACAGAAACACCAGTGATGATTAACATAGTATACGGGATTTTTAAAACAAACTGAAAACTATCATTAAATGACTGTAAAATATGAACTATAACTTGTTCATTGTTCTTCTGTGTGTATGTATATTATGACGTCACGGCCAAAACATAACCGCCGATGATGTATTTTAAGGCTTAAGTTGTCCTGATGAAGCCCTAATTAAAGGGCGAAACCGGTCGACACAGTAGCAATGTAGTCCAGACTTCTTGTTATTTCTTGAACATACGACCCATATTGTGTTGTGATGGATTCTTCCATGTTTATCTAATATATATGTCATTTCTGACTGAAGTGGACAATTTGATAAGTAATAAAACTTGTGTTTTTTGTCAATTGATTTATCATAATAATTCAATCTCGTTGTTTGTTTCATAGGGCAACAACTGACAACGTTACAGGGACGTAAGTATTCTTAAAAAAACTTATAAAATCGACACTTCTCGTAATAACAAGGTTCACATCTTACCTGTTTTCTTATCTCGATTGATATAAAGAAAATAACTTTCAATTATGACGTCAGATTTTTGGATTCCCTCCTACTTCCCCTCCCATAAAACCGTTGGTACCTTGAAAGTATCTATTTTTACCGTCAATGCAGATTTATTGTGTATTATGATCGTTTTAATGTACATTTTGTATTTTAAGAATCCTTTTGACACCTACCATATCTTAAACAAACCTAACTTTACTATCCAAGATTTCTTTTCACGGTACTGATATGCGTACTGTCTTCGACAGCTTGGCGAATGTTGTTCAAGGTGCACAAATACGACTATATGAGTGGCTACGCCAGCGCAGCTGATTTTTTGACAAGTGAAACAGGCTCCATATCAGATACCGTGTCGGTCAAGAGCGATTTAGATAATAGCGGCACCCGCTATAGGTCATCTCTGCTGGACGACTGGGGTACTATATCCGCCGTACGTATTTACATCCCTTAACCCTCTGAAAAATCACGTATTTACATCCCTTAAACGTCTGAAAAATCCCTTATTTACGTCACTTACTAATCACGTATTTACGTCACTTACTAATAACCCTCTGAAAAATCACGTATTTACGTCACTTATTAATAACCCTCTGAAAAATCACGTATTTACGTCACTTACTAATAACCCTCTGAAAAATCACGTATTTACGTCGCTTAAACCTCTGAAAAATCACGTATTTACGTCGCTTAAACCTCTGAAAAATCACGTCAATATATAAAGTGCAAGCATGTCAGAAGACCAAACCAATATGCACAGAGTACACAATAAGATAATAAAAATGTAGTATCACACAAGTAGGTATAATATATTTTTTGCTATTATTTATGTGTTGATATGAATGAATGGGTGTTATTAGAAAAATATACCAGTGCAAAAAAGTCAATTAGTAAGAAAACAGCGAAATGGTTCATTTTACCCTGTCCATGGTAAAGTTTATGTGGATAAATCAGAGAAAAACAATTCTGACACAAAATTATTTAGTGAAAAACACAGTGAAATGCTTCACTTTACCCTGGCCATGGTAAAGTGATCGCATCCCAACCTAACTTTCCCCATCCCAGACATATTGTGTGCTATTTATGTTTATATGAATAAATCAGGATGGTTAGAAAAAAAAATTTTTTTCGAAAAAGTTAATAAGTAAGACCCCCCAAACCCCCCTCCCCCTCCGTCCCATTCTAAATTTCCCTCTTTCAGACCTATTTTTTTGTGTGTGTTTGTGTATTTTTGTGGGTTATGATCACCATGGGTCATAATGCCACTCTAAACCAGAGATAGAGCTACTGCAATAGACCATGTTATCGGTTTAACGTTACCTGCTACAGGTACGCTTGTCCATGTGGGCTGATGATGAAGAAAAGGCTTATTTCGTCTTCGGTGCTGCAGGAAAAACAAAATCTACCTGGATGGACTGTAACAATTTACTGGATTCTAGCTACACCGATATCTTCACGGAAACCATAACAACGTGTCAAATTTCGTAAGAACATATCATTCATTCTATGCCGAATCAGAGTAAATAGTTTCTGTTAAACTTAATGAACCATTCCCAAAGCAGTATTAATGTTCTTTATTGACATGGCGGCTATTAGATAGCGTTAAAGGATAATTATCATCCATTTGTATTTATGATACTGGCATTCGAATACTCAAGTATAAAACAGTCCTCTGCGCTGAAATAAACCGCTCATCTTATGTCATATATTGACAGGAACAGCGGACGAAATTTCATCGTTATGAGAGGGTATGGAGGCTGCGAAAACGACAACGGCTGGTTCGTCGTCAAGGATACAGACGCTACCAGTGGATGTTCGTGGGATCCCGACTATAGTTACGTCACACTCCTGTACGCACCTGGAACGACATACACCGTCTTTGACTGTAAGTATCCACACTGAGGATCACATAATACATAAATAGTGAAATATTTCAAAATGAAAAATGTCTTAAAAGGATGACGTGCAGTTTAGGTTGGGTCGTTCTCGAACTGAGTTAACCTGAAAATGTCTGCATGGAAAAGAATCAGGCCCTGGGTCCAGTTTTTAGTTTCTATATCTTTTTAAGCTTAAACGGAGCTGGGAAATAGATCATAATTCCCTTTAAGTTTAAACGGAACCATAGTTCCGTTTCCGAAATACGTATATGTTTGCAAAACGGAAATTCCAATGCGCATGATCATATCTTAATTCGGGACAGGAATCCACAACATTTCTCATAGATATGATTATCATAGCTTTTATACTAAAATTGGTATTATACAGAACTCATAATCAGACTCCAGCTACGTTTAAACGATCATGCGCATTGGACTTATCCTTAGGATCTGACTTCCGGCTCCCGTTTTCTTAAACGGAACTGGGAACAAACATCAGGATCCCCGCATAATAATTAAATAGACTATCATCATCATCATCATCATCATCATCATCACATTATATATTGTACATCAACAACAAAAGTGTCATTGTTAAATCAACATGTTTCTTACAAAGAACTAAGAAATATTGGTGTTGTAACTAAAAATTGTTTTCCACCATTTTTTAATACATTTGAATAACGACACTGCTTAGAAAATACATATGTATTTTGAAATGATCAGATACATGGAGAATATGCAACATATTAAAGGGATATAGCTCCTAACCATCTAAAATTCGATATTTCTGTATACTAATTTTGATTTCCTCTGTCACCTCCAAGGTTTCATTCATAATCTAGACTTGACTAATCCCAAATTTGCTTTAACAAGTGGAATACAAGGTCCATATTCTTTTATGCTTCTGCACGGGTTATGAATGAAGTATGCTAATATCGCAAGAAGGATGATTTGACAAAGTTTACAATAATACTGTGTAGATAAAAAAAAAGACAGCAATGAAACGGATTAATATGATGATAAGTAAAATGTTCTAACCCAGGTTTAGTTTATGACCTTAAGCAAAAATAAGACATAAACTTTTAAAGCGACTAAAGACGGAAGAAAGTTGTTCGAAAAGAACCTCTTCGCTCGGATACACGGCACGAGAATTAGGCAATAACAAGAACGTACCAGCTGGTAAATTTTGGATAAGCCTCCATTTTCCCTATACGGTTTGACAGATTGTACCATATACCTATCCGGGCTCGTAACGACAAGACTTGAATCCTTAATTGTTTGGTCTAAACTTAGGTAGCATCTCTAACATGTGATTTGTAAAAACACGGACTTAGATGTCCGTGGTATAGGATGTGTTGATAGGGCCAGATTCATCATCTACTAAAACCAACAACATACAAAGTAGTCCACAATAAAACGTGCAATATCTTGTGTTTTATTGACTGATAACTAGAGTGCAGAATGTCCATTTTTTATGCACGATAGGTCACTTGAAAATATGACGAACACTTAATTGAAACAACACACAGCACTCGATAATTATTCAGTCAAGTTAACGAAAGCGCAACCCATTTCATTCTTAACAATGTGGATGTAGGATAGAGGCGACTATTTCAAACAGAGACATACGTTATATCTACATCATCTGTACAAATTCTAAAGTGGTATAAATTAGGGGTGTGGAGAAGAGTTTCTGTTTTTTGCATTTTATGTTATTTCTATGCTTTATGCATTTTTATGTAATGAGTGAATGTTGCAGAAAACCTTTAAATCTCAGATTGATTAATGTCTTACAGATTTTATTCACTAATATTTTTGCTTCAAATTGGTCCTGATGCAGTTCCTCTTCATAATTTCTGAGGATAATATAGCTGTAAAATAGAAAACGGAAGACACGTTATCTACACCAATACACAAGCTCTTGTTACTTCTCGTCCATCTGCTGATGTCCTTTGATAGCATATCGATGTGACAGCACGTGACACAAGTGTGTTTAGTGTTATTTACATGTACACAATCTCACAACTAAGTAGATTAAATGAGTAGATCGGGATGATACAATTAATGAACCAAAATACTAAACCATAACTTGTCTATATAGCGTGTATTTTTCTCCATATACACAATTCACTGAATATGTTTTTGATTTGACTAGATGTACAGAAATATTTCATCAAAAACAGTCCGTTTTGTAATTTAACATCTCATAGATAAGTACTTGTACAGAAAATGAAATGTGAAACTGTCGGAGTTTTGCTGTTTAATAGCCGACCTAACTTAAGGAATGCATAATATTGTTAATTAGCATTTTAATACATAACATCAAAAACATACCAACATGGCAACATAATCATAATTCTATTCAATTTCCATAAAACTTGGTTAAAATATCTTTTTTTTTTCAAAAATAATTTTTATTGACAAAGGACGTAGTATAAATATACATATAACAGCACATGTCCTCGCGCAGGAGGGCTTTCACTCGTCATAATCATCATTCACACTGACATCAGATATGCACCGATACAAAAGAAACAACACGCGTATATCTATACATGGAAACCGAGTGTGACAGTTAAGATAAATAGTAACACGATACCTTTCGCTCAAGGGAGATAACCCTGTACGCACATGGACCGTTACCACGTTGTTGGCCTACGCGTGGCATACATTAATACATTGATACGTTAAAATATCAACAAAAGAGAGATTTGCATGGAGACTCCTGAAAAAGTACATGGAGAATAAGACCATGTGTTCCGGAAGAGTAAGCGTTTTCTGCTTCATGGATGACATCCAATCATTAATCAATAACACCAGACCTCAGCGTTGAATTTAGTTTGTAAGTAATTTTCGCTGACAAATTTTTTCATTTCGTGGAGTGGTACCTCAGTAATAACTTCAGAATATAAAAGTTATGACACGAAGTTCACTCTGAATAACCGGTCTCATTATAGAGAAAGTAAACATGCTGCAAACTCATGACTTTTCGTATAAACTGAAGAAACACAACAATAACATTGTGATTTATTCTGTTCATTTTCCCTCAAGATTCTTTTTTGACAAATCCCCCATACAATGCATGTGTTCAGATACTGTCCTGCCTTTGGATGTTACTCTTGTGTCGTCGTGTTTCTGGTTCCAATTAAACCCACAGTCTGAAATTGCTGACGAAGTTCGCATGGCTAGATACCATCTACTTTAATGTTATCGTCAGCGTTTCTGATAAAAATATTCATATGCATCAAATATCGCATACCATGTATGTTCTCATCTCGTCCAATTCTGCCACATGCATAATGGCTGCTTCAATCAATGAACTTGTGACGTCACATCCGAAAGGGTCCATTCAACGCGAGTCACGTTTATGCGAACTAGGTAGCGAACGGACAGGTGACGATCAGCACACAGTGATTAATTATTCGATACAAAACATAGAAAACACATGTAAGTATATTCTAATGTGTAATTTTTTCCCAAATCTTTTGATATTTTCCAGCTAGTAAGAGTAATGCGGAAGCCTTTACAATATCAGTGATGGGTAAGTACTAAATTTTATTTCTAATATTCATCGTGGACTTTAACTACAATTTTGTTTATCACCGCTGGTTAAATCATACACATTTATATAAATAATTAAAAAAAAAGTTTCTAGAGTTCCACAGGTGTCAAAGCAACTGTCATAGTGTTGATTAATCTTAAATAACTAATAATTTAGACGATATTTGACCAAGTTAGATGTGTACATACCGATTACAGTCGGCTAATATCACACCCAATCTTACTGCTATTTCGTTCTAAAGTCAGTATGTGCAGTTTCATGCATTTACCTCTCGCAATATAATTACAGATCGTTGGTCAGCTGTTTCAAAGTTGTGCTGTAATGAACGTTTGAGCCCTTCCTGATCAAATGTTAATATATTTACCGTAAAAACCAACGTCATGTGGACAGGTACCTTTTGGGGCAGAAAGTGGCAAAAAATGCTTCTACATGCATAAAAAAAATACACACTCAGAAATTCAGTCGATATCAGTATCCAGCAACCAAGCATTCCATCTCGGAATTTTCATCTAACATGTCAGACCAACGATATAAAGTTCAAAAACTGAAAGTATTGTCTTCAAAATTTGTCTTTGTCTCATTAACTGACTTTTAATTACCTTATTACCTTAGGCACAACACATTGGTATTTGGTAAGGAAATCTAGTACATAAGAATTATCAATGTCCTGTGCACACCAATATAGCTCAGGAACATGTGTCCATGATGATTTATTGTACATTTAAAAAGAGACATAGGTTGAGCATTTCAAAATTACTTGGATTAGTAACTTAATGAGAATGTGGCCCAAAGCAAATAATAATAAAAATAACAGAAAACATTACCACCTCTCCAACCCAATCCCTACCAAAAAATTAAAAAAAAAATGTGTTTTTGCTGAGTAATATATTGATAAACTGAAGTGCTGATAACAATACCTCAGGTTCCGATATTTTTAGATTTTTTTAAAATATACTTTTTGCATAGATATAGTCAACAGATCAGGCACAAGCTCTTTCAACATCACTAAAGCCCTTTCCACAAGAAATCAACATCATCTGACCATAATAAATTCCATTTTAAGCAATAAACATATTAACAGATACAAGGTGATGATATCATATCACTGTAAGTAAACCTTTTTACTGTGACTTAGTTTGAAATTTAGTTTAGATATTCCGAGCATGAATAAGAAATGAACATTCTAATGTCTGTGTATACATGTACATCGTCAAATAAATGAATTAATGACTGTAGAGAGTAGGAAGAACTGTGACCTCATTTCAAGACATGGACTGTCATGTGGCTGTAATATTCATGGTTCCAGATTGGTATATGGTATTCAAGGGGATAACAGGGGTGACACCAAGTGACGGGTCTCTCCAGGACTCCTGGGAGGGCAGCACCGCAGAGAATGATGGTGTCAGTGCAGCACAAACACTGACCACGACTCCAAGCAGCCACTATAAAAACAATGTGACGGAGATCTGGGAAGATGACTTCACTTTGATTGAAACAGTGAGTACCGAGGTTCAGTTATGATAGTTTTAGGTTAGAATATTCACATCCTTCATCATATATCACAAAATTTACTTAATTAGGTAAATGCTAATCTATATATGCATCCATTGACAAAGTAACACAGTACATTTATGTCAAAATCACATAACTTTTTTTAGGAAGCGTTTTTATTAAAGTAACAAAAATTGCAAAGACTAAGATAGGATAAAAATTCACACAATGAGCTGCTTTTCCACAGATAAATCTTTGAAGTTTAGAGAATTTTCCCTTAAAAAGTGTCACAAGTTAAGGATTTGCCACAAGAGTCGTGTTTGTTTAGTGTGATGCCTGCCATAGGGCACTACAAATGTAATTCATTAGTGATAAAAATTATACTTTATCTCGGGTATGAAAATAACCAATGATAATTAATGAAGAGTTGAGTGTATATGAATACAAGATCATCTATATTTTCATATTACTCACTATTGAACCTTTCAATATCCACTGGTCACCTCAAGCTGATAATCAAGCTGTCAGAATATAAGACTAAACATGGTTGAGTGTAACATAAATGTGCGTGCGGTCGAAAGTGATTGGAAGGATTTAAAAAGAGTTTATTTAGCAACAAAACACAATAATGAAGTTATCCATACAGCACAGTAAACTACTATTTTATTTTCCCTTCAAACAGGTGAAATACGCTATGTACACTAAAGGAGCTGAAAATACAGCCGTTATATTTAATGGTTGGGGATCAACAAAAACGTCATGGTTTTCAAAGAATAATATACTTTATAGTGACTATACAGACCTAACAACATCATCTCCTCTGTATTGTAGTATATCTGGGTAAGTATTACCACACTACTGTGATATATCTGGGTATTACCACAATACTGTAGTATATCTGGGTAAGTATTACCACAATACTGTAGTATATCTGGGTAAGTATTACCACAATACTGTGGTATATCTGGGTAAGTATAACCATGATACTGGAGTATAACTTTGCCCAAAGTTTAGCAATGAACATGAAACCTAGCATGTGTACATTGTACATACTTAAGGCCATGTTCGGTGTACCAAATTCAGTTCCCTCAACCCCTCTATTACAGAGTTATTGCCCTTTGTTAAAATTGCTTGTCTGGACCATAACTTGCTAATATTAAAACTATGATAATGAAACTAGGTGTACACATTAATCATACTAAGAGGATGACTAAATGTATATCCCACAACCCCTTAAATAAACAGTTATTTCCCTTGGTTTAAATTTCTTATCCAGATCATAGCTTTGTCTTCATTTAAGGTAGGACAGTTTAACTAGGTGTTTACATTAATCGTACAAAGACAGTGGACATTGTACCAATATTTGAGCCTGCAAACATTCAATTATAGAGTTATTGCCCTTTATTGAAATTTTGTTTTTGGGGTATAATGTTAAAGCTGGGATAATGAAACATGATGTAAACATTGGTCATTCTAAGAGAAAGTGCAATATATCAATATATACTAAGAATTGTACTTAGTGATTATGACAAAGGTTTGGTTTGATAGCTAGACGAGCCAGCAACAAAGAATTGTTTGTAATGATTCTTGTGACATTTAACAATATAAACAGCGGAGGGTTATATCCTGTACTTTTCTCTATACTATGTGTGTTTTCCAGGGACACTGTGCGACAATTTGCGGTAACGGACGCACACGGTGGATGTACAGCAGACTCCCACTGGATGTTGGTGTTAGATGCTGGTCAGACAAACAAACCCTGTGAATTTGATAAGGACGTTACCACAAGACCATACTTTCTCTATAGTAGTAGTACAGTCAGCGTGGCTCCGGACTTAGGTCAGGATATTTCATTTGTATAAGAACATACCTGAAAGCTGAAAGATTTATCAATTCAACCTTTAAAATAAACTTTTTGTGGCTTGTAATCCATTTGATTACACATTGTTATATTCCATTTCTACAGAAGGAACATTTGTTTTGATACAGATAAACTACTGATTATTCATAACAGTGTCTTGTTTCAGTACATTTTGGTTCCTTATGTATCGTAATGCACATGAAAACTGTACAGAGGATTACCGGTTTTCAGCAGGAGTCAAAGTTTAATTGGAAATTTTATAAACCAAATTTTTAAAACTTCTTTTCAAATTTTTCAATACGGAGAGGCTTGAATTTTAAAACAAATATTTTCAAGTCATTGGCTATCAAGTTTGGTAATATAAATGACCTTAATCCACTTTCAAGGTCACAGTGGTCAGTCATGTCTGCATATTTCAGTAGTATTTTTTTCAATGGCACAGAGGCACACAGTAATTGTCAGTTGTATACTGTGATTAATCACTATTGAATGAATTGATTAATTCTCATCTGAAAATTTAACTTCAAAGATGAAAATTGCTATTCTGGGTAACAAACTTTGAAAAATTCTTCTCAATTTCCACACTGTCTAGAGCCTTGATATTTCATATTCGAGAAGCTCTGGTGATAAGCTTTGCAGTTTGATAATATAAACATCCTTGACCAATTCAAGGTCACTGAAGCCAATGATAATGAGTGGTCTTGTTATTATGAGTCAAGGTCTGACATTCTGAGTAAACCATCATACATGTAATTAGCGCTATATCTGCTGTAAGGCAACACAATAGTATAACTTCATAATTACTGTCCAGTTAACAATTTCCTACCACATGTCTCTTGTTCCAGACCAGAATATCTATGTATCAGATTGTTTCACCGATAGTTGATGTTACGCTACACTAGAAGACTTTTGTCCACCAATTCATTAGCCACTGGCTTTTATAATGTAACATTAATCCTGCAGAACTTCATTATTACTGTGGTAAAGATTTCCTCTGTAAGTGTTGTTGTGAAAATATACCCATTCAGGGCTGCACCTGCCAATGGCTGAGTGGCTAAAATGTCTATCCTACTTTTATCCTCCGTTTTTGGATCACTGGTTTAAGGCCTACATGGGGCAGGCTATTGGTTTTCTACAAGAATTCAAGCTTTCGTCCACCGCACAAATTTGGCATGTCCTTATATGACACCTTCTATTTTATAACTGTGTATTATACCTTCATTCTCGGATCAATTGTGAGATAACTGTTACTCTACAAAAGACATTCCATTTTGACCACTTTGTAAACTACCATACCCCATTCTTTACTGCAGTATGTTTTCATTCTCTTCTTATACTGAAGCATACTTCATGCAAGTTACATCCAAATCAAAGTAGAAATATATGGAGAATGAAATCATAAAAAATTATTGAATTTCTTATTGAGAACATCTTAATGAGTTTGGTGTTAAGGTCTTTCAACAGACTTTGGCATGAGAAAAACCTGTGCCTCACTTGGCCTACTTATTTTTGTTTACATGCTAGGCTGAATTAATCAAAGAGTTTATCTACGCAAGTCAGAAAGGCTATGCAAAGTTCTCAATTTAACTTTCAGTTTATCAACTTGTGTTTTATCTTTAAAACAACAAGATATTCATTGACTATATCCATCATATATACCCGCTAGAGTTGGAAATCAAGGACATGACAGACCCTTCTACAACACTTACCTTGACCTCTTTCTTCAATGAAATGAACAGAGACCACATTCCGACAAGCTGTATGATTATTTTAATTTCCCTACTTTGAATTTTTTTATTTCTGGACAGCCATATCCATGCATCTTCAACTTATGATATTTATGTGTCACAGTTGATTCAATATTCAAGGGCTTGATCTCATTTTCATGATTGGTATTTAAGATGTGGAAAACGGATGAATGAACACATAGTATATGGTTATGAATGATGCAGCTTGATAAAGTTCATGGCAAAGTTAAACTGTCATCATAATGTCTTCAACAGGAACTTTTATATTACCTTGTGAGTTCAGACATTTTTACATGATTTTCATTTGGGAACATGACATTACTTGCTTGGACTGACCAAGATTTACATGGTGGTGATCAATGAAGGAGAATACCCTTACCATTCCAGAACCTTTGGTCTGAATCTCCTTGTCCCTTTCCAGAGTCTGATCATGTATATCTTTCTTCAAATTTTGTCCAAGTTTCATCTCATTTCAGTTTCTGTTACAGATGTTTAAAAACTATGTTTCTTTTCAGTTGTCAATGTACTTATTGTTGTGATTTTGTTTCCTTTTATCTAATTAATCCTTTTTTAAAATTTTAGATGCTGATACTTGGAACAGTATCTCTTTTCCCACAGCAGAAGTCATGGGCATCTTCATAAGAGGTACATATAAAGCAGATAACTATTATACTAGAATACCTGCCTATTCTCCTAGATAAATGAGAACCAATTAAAATACACTTCTTATATCATCAAGGAGACACTTACCAGTAATTACCTTTTTACTGTCACTTTAATAACTTTGAGTTAACTTCTATACTACAAACAATTATGCTACTCAACTAGATAATGTTTTTCTTATTTTTCAACATATTGATAAAAGTATACAGATGGATAGATAGATAGATAGATAGATAGATAGATAGATAGATAGATAGATAGATAGATAGATATAACTAATCACATGACCTATTTTTAAGGCTGGTTTCCGGTAATGAAGGTGGCTTATGGCCAATCTGTGTCTCCTGCTTCTACCATCTATGATCTCTGGAGAAGTACATCATCCTCATACAACGTCAACGAGTTCGAGTCATCGGCGTATTCTATTCAGTCCAATACGCCTACTTATAGGTCACGGATAGTACAGTCCTGGACAAGTTACTACATCAGTGGGGTAGGTCTATAGGACAAGTTACTACATCAGTGGGGTAGGTCTATAGTACAAGTTACTACATCAGTGGGGTAGGTCTAGATGACAAGTTACTACAACAGTGGGGAAGGCCTACTGGACAAGTTACTACATCAGTGGGGTAGGTCTATAGGACAAGTTACTACATCAGTGGGGTAGGTCTATAGGACAAGTTACTACATCAGTGGGGTAGGCCTACTGGACAAGTAACTACATCAGTGGGGTAGGTCTATAGGACAAGTTACTTCATCAGTGGGTTAGGTCTAGAGGACAAGTTACTACATCAGTGGGGTAGGTCTATAGGACTTGTCACTACATCAGTGGGTTAGGTCTATTGGACATGTTACTACATCAGTGGGGTAGGTCTATAAGACAAGTTACTGCATCAGTGGGCTAGGTCTATAGGACAAGTTACTACATCAGTGGGGAAGGCCTACTGGACAAGATACTACATCAGTGGGGTAGGTCTATAGGACAAGTTACTACATCAGTGGGGTAGGTCTATAGGACAAGTTACTACATCAGTGGGGTAGGTCTAGAAGACAAGTTACTACATCAGTGGGGTAGGTCTATAGTACAAGTAACTACATCAGTGGGGTAGGTCTATAGGACAAGTTACTACATCAGTGGGGTAGGTCTATAGGACAAGTTACTACATCAGTGGGGTAGGTCTATAGGACAATTTACTACATCAGTTGGCTAGGTCTATTGGACAAGTTACTACATCAGTGGGGTAGGCCTACTGGACAAGTAACTACATCAGTGGGGTAGGTCTATAGGACAAGTTACTTCATCAGTGGGTTAGGTCTAGAGGACAAGTTACTACATCAGTGGGGTAGGTCTATAGGACTTGTCACTACATCAGTGGGTTAGGTCTATTGGACATGTTACTACATCAGTGGGGTAGGTCTATAGGACAAGTTACTGCATCAGTGGGCTAGGTCTATAGGACAAGTTACTACATCAGTGGGGAAGGCCTACTGGACAAGATACTACATCAGTGGGGTAGGTCTATAGGACAAGTTACTACATCAGTGGGGTAGGTCTATAGGACAAGTTACTACATCAGTGGGGTAGGTCTATAAGACAAGTTACTACATCAGTGGGGTAGGTCTATAGTACAAGTAACTACATCAGTGGGGTAGGTCTATAGGACAAGTTACTACATCAGTGGGGTAGGTCTATAGGACAAGTTACTACATCAGTGGGGTAGGTCTATAGGACAAGTTACTACATCAGTGGGGTAGGTCTATAGGACAAGTTACTACATCAGTGGGGTAGGTCTATAGGACAAGTTACTACATCAGTGGGGTAGGTCTATAGGACAAGTTACTACATCAGTGGGGTAGGCCTACTGGACAAGTTACTACATCAGTGGGGTAGGTCTATAGGACAAGTTACTACATCAGTGGGGTAGGTCTATTGGACAAGTTACTACATCAGTGGGGTAGGTCTATAGGACAAGTTACTACATCAGTGGGGTAGGTCTATAGGACAAGTTACTACATCAGTGGGGTAGGTCTATAGGACAAGTTACTGCATCAGTGGGCTAGGTCTATAGGACAAGTTACTACATCAGTGGGGTAGGTCTATAGGACAAGTTACTGCATCAGTGGGGTAGGTCTATAGGACAAGTTACTACATCAGTGGGGTAGGTCTATAGGACAAGTTACTACATCAGTGGGGTAGGTCTATAGGACAAGTTACTACATCAGTGGGGTAGGTCTATAGGACAAGTTACTACATCAGTGGGGTAGGTCTATAGGACAAGTTACTACATCAGTGGGGGTAGGTTTATAGGACAAGTTACTACATCAGTGGGGTAGGTCTATAGGACAAGTTACTACATCAGTGGGGTAGGTCTATAGGACAAGTTACTACATCAGTGGGGTAGGTCTATAGGACAAGTTACTACATCAGTGGGGTAGGTCTATAGGACAAGTTACTACATCAGTGGGGTAGGTCTATAGGACAAGTTACTACATCAGTGGGTAATGACTTTTTGTGTAGTTAAGACGTGTGCGGGTTAGTTCTATAGGACAAGTTACTACATCAGTGGGGTAGGTCTATAGGACAAGTTACTACATCAGTGGGGTAGGTCTATAGGACAAGTTACTACATCAGTGGGGTAGGTCTAGAGGACAAGTTACTACATCAGTGGGGTAGGTCTATAGGACAAGTTACTACATCAGTGGGGTAGGTCTATAGGACTTGTAACTACATCAGTGGGGTAGGTGTATAGGACAAGTTACTACATCAGTGGGGTAGGTCTATAGGACAAGTTACTACATCAGTGGGGTAGGTCTATAGGACAAGTTACTACATCAGTGGGGTAGGTCTATAGGACAAGTTACTACATCAGTGGGGTAGGTCTATAGGACAAGTTACTACATCAGTGGGGTAGGTCTATAGGACAAGTTACTACATCAGTGGGGTAGGTCTATAGGACAAGTTACTACATCAGTGGGGTAGGTCTATAGGACAAGTTACTACATCAGTGGGGTAGGTCTATAGGACAAGTTACTACATCAGTGGGGTAGGTCTATAGGACAAGTTACTACATCAGTGGGGTAGGTCTATAGGACAAGTTACTACATCAGTGGGGTAGGTCTATAGGACAAGTTACTACATCAGTGGGGTAGGTCTATAGGACAAGTTACTACATCAGTGGGGTAGGTCTATAGGGCAAGTTACTACATCAGTGGGGTAGGGGGACAAGTTACTACATCAGTGGGGTAGGTCTATAGGACAAGTTACTACATCAGTGGGGTAGGTCTATAGGACAAGTTACTACATCAGGGGGGTAGGTCTATAGGACAAGTTACTACATCAGTGGGGTAGGTCTATAGGATAAGTTACTACATCAGTGGGGTAGGTCTATAGGACAAGTTACTACATCAGTGGGGTAGGTCTATAGGACAAGTTACTACATCAGTGGGGTAGGTCTATAGGACAAGGTAGGACAAGTTACTACATCAGTGGGGTAGGTCTATAGGACAAGTTACTACATCAGTGGGGTAGGTCTATAGGACAAGTTACTACATCAGTGGGGTAGGTCTATAGGACAAGTTACTACATCAGTGGGGTAGGTCTACATCAGTGGGGTAGGTCTATAGGACAAGTTACTACATCAGTGGGGTAGGTCTATAGGACAAGTTACTACATCAGTGGGGTAGGTCTATAGGACAAGTTACTACATCAGTGGGGTAGGTCTATAGGACAAGTTACTACATCAGTGGGGTAGGTCTATAGGACAAGTTACTACATCAGTGGGGTAGGTCTATAGGACAAGTTACTACATCAGTGGGGTAGGTCTATAGGACAAGTTACTACATCAGTGGGGTAGGTCTATAGGACAAGTTACTACATCAGTGGGGTAGGTCTATAGGACAAGTTACTACATCAGTGGGGTAGGTCTATAGGACAAGTTACTACATCAGTGGGGTAGGTCTATAGGACAAGTTACTACATCAGTGGGGTAGGTCTATAGGACAAGTTACTACATCAGTGGGGGTAGGTTTATAGGACAAGTTAATACATCAGTGGGGTAGGTCTATAGGACAAGTCACTACATCAGTGGGGTAGGTCTATAGGACAAGTTACTACATCAGTGGGGTAGGTCTATAGGACAAGTTACTACATCAGTGGGGTAGGTCTATAGGACAAGTTACTACATCAGTGGGGTAGGTCTATAGGACAAGTTACTACATCAGTGGGGTAGGTCTATAGGACAAGTTACTACATCAGTGGGGTAGGTCTATAGGACAAGTTACTACATCAGTGGGGTAGGTCTATAGGACAAGTTACTACATCAGTGGGGTAGGTCTATAGGACAAGTTACTACATCAGTGGGGTAGGTCTATAGGACAAGTAACTACATCAGTGGGGTAGGTCTATAGGACAAGTTACTACATCAGTGGGGTAGGTCTATAGGACAAGTTACTACATCAGTGGGGTAGGTCTATAGGACAAGTTACTACATCAGTGGGGTAGGTCTAGAGGACAAGTTACTACATCAGTGGGGTAGGTCTATAGGGCAAGTTACTACATCAGTGGGGTAGGTCTATAGGATAAGTTACTACATCAGTGGGGTAGGTCTATAGGACAAGTTACTACATCAGTGGGGTAGGTCTATAGGACAAGTTACTACATCAGTGGGGTAGGTCTATTGGACAAGTTACTACATCAGTGGGGTAGGTCTAGGGACAAATTACTACATCAGTGGGGTAGGTCTAGAGGACAAGTTACTACATCAGTGGGGTAGGTCTATAGGACAAGTTACTACATCAGTGGGGGTGGTCTTATAGGACAAGTTACTACATCAGTGGGGTAGGTCTATAGGACAAGTTACTACATCAGTGGGGTAGGTCTATAGGACAAGTTACTACATCAGTGGGGTAGGTCTATAGGACAAGTTACTACATCAGTGGGGTAGGTCTATAGGACAAGTTACTACATCAGTGGGGTAGGTCTATAGGACAAGTTACTACATCAGTGGGGTAGGTCTAGAGGACAAGTTACTACATCAGTGGGGTAGGTCTATAGGACAAGTTACTACATCAGTGGGGTAGGTCTATAGGACAAGTTACTACATCAGTGGGGTAGGTCTATAGGACAAGTTACTACATCAGTGGGGTAGGTCTATAGGACAAGTTACTACATCAGTGGGGTAGGTCTATAGGACAAGTTACTACATCAGTGGGGTAGGTCTATAGGACAAGTTACTACATCAGTGGGGTAGGTCTATAGGACAAGTTACTTCATCAGTGGGGTAGGTCTATAGGACATGTTACTACATCAGTGGGGTAGGTCTATAGGACAAGTTACTACATCAGTGGGGTAGGTCTATAGGACAAGTTACTACATCAGTGGGGTAGGTCTATAGGACAAGTTACTACATCAGTGGGGTAGGTCTATAGGACAAGTTACTACATCAGTGGGGTAGGTCTATAGGACAAGTTACTACATCAGTGGGGTAGGTCTATAGGACAAGTTACTACATCAGTGGGGTAGGTCTAGAGGACAAGTTACTACATCAGTGGGGTAGGTCTATAGGACAAGTTACTACATCAGTGGGGTAGGTCTATAGGATAAGTTACTACATCAGTGGGGTAGGTCTATAGGACAAGTTACTACATCAGTGGGGTAGGTCTATAGGACAAGTTACTACATCAGTGGGGTAGGTCTATAGGACATGTTACTACATCAGTGGGGTAGGTCTATAGGACAAGTTACTACATCAGTGGGGTAGGTCTATAGGACAAGTTACTACATCAGTGGGGTAGGTCTATAGGACAAGTTACTACATCAGTGGGGTAGGTCTATAGGACATGTTACTACATCAGTGGGGTAGGTCTATAGGACAAGTTACTACATCAGTGGGGTAGGTCTATTGGACAAGTTACTACATCAGTGGGGTAGGTCTAGAGGACAAGTTACTACATCAGTGGGGTAGGTCTAGAGGACAAGTTACTACATCAGTGGGGTAGGTCTATAGTACAAGTAACTACATCAGTGGGGTAGGTCTATAGGACAAGTTACTACATCAGTGGGGTAGGTCTATAGGACAAGTTACTACATCAGTGGGGTAGGTCTATAGGACAAGTTACTACATCAGTGGGGGGTAGGTTACTACATCTAGGACAAGTTACTACATCAGTGGGGTAGGTCTATAGGACAAGTTACTACATCAGTGGGGTAGGTCTATAGGACAAGTTACTACATCAGTGGGGTAGGTCTATAGGACAAGTTACTACATCAGTGGGGTAGGTCTATAGGACAAGTTACTACATCAGTGGGGTAGGTCTATAGGGCAAGTTACTACATCAGTGGGGTAGGTCTATAGTACAAGTAACTACATCAGTGGGGTAGGTCTATAGGACAAGTTACTACATCAGTGGGGTAGGTCTATAGGACAAGTTACTACATCAGTGGGGTAGGTCTATAGGACAAGTTACTACATCAGTGGGGTCTAGGTTACTATAGGACAAGTTACTACATCAGTGGGGTAGGTCTATAGGACAAGTTACTACATCAGTGGGGTAGGTCTATAGGACAAGTTACTACTTCAGTGGGGTAGGTCTATAGGACAAGTTACTACATCAGTGGGGTAGGTCTATAGGACAAGTTACTACATCAGTGGGGTAGGTAGGTTACTACATCAGTGGGGTAGGTCTATAGGACAAGTTACTACATCAGTGGGGTAGGGCTAATGGAACATTTACAACCTCAGTGGGGTAGGTCTATAGGACAAGTTACTACATCAGTGGGGTAGGTCTATAGGACAAGTTACTACATCAGTGGGGTAGGTCTATAGGACAAGTTACTACATCAGTGGGGTAGGTCTATAGGACAAGTTACTACATCAGTGGGGTAGGTCTATAGGACAAGTTACTACATCAGTGGGGTAGGTCTATAGGACAAGTTACTACATCAGTGGGGTAGGTCTATAGGACAAGTTACTACATCAGTGGGGTAGGTCTATAGGACAAGTTACTACATCAGTGGGGTAGGTCTAGAGGACAAGTTACTACATCAGTGGGGTAGGTCTATAGTACAGGTAACTACATCAGTGGGGTAGGTCTATAGGACAAGTTACTACATCAGTGGGGTAGGTCTATAGGACAAGTTACTACATCAGTGGGGTAGGTCTAGAGGACAAGTTACTACATCAGTGGGGTAGGTCTAGAGGACAAGTTACTACATCAGTGGGGTAGGTCTATAGGACAAGTTACTACATCAGTGGGGTAGGTCTATAGGACAAGTTACTACAACAGTGGGGTAGGTCTATAGGACAAGTTACTACATCAGTGGGGTAGGTCTATAGGACAAGTTACTACATCAGTGGGGTAGGTCTATAGGACAAGTTACTACATCAGTGGGGTAGGTCTATAGGACAAGTTACTACATCAGTGGGGTAGGTCTATAGGACAAGTTACTACATCAGTGGGGTAGGTCTATAGGACAAGTTACTACATCAGTGGGGTAGGTCTATAGGACAAGTTACTACATCAGTGGGGTAGGTCTATAGGACAAGTTACTACATCAGTGGGGTAGGTCTATAGGACAAGTTACTACATCAGTGGGGTAGGTCTATAGGACAAGTTACTACATCAGTGGGGTAGGTCTATAGGACAAGTTACTACATCAGTGGGGTAGGTCTATAGGACAAGTTACTACATCAGTGGGGTAGGTCTATAGGAGAAGTTACTACATCAGTGGGGTAGGTCTATAGGACAAGTTACTACATCAGTGGGGTAGGTCTAGAGGACAAGTTACTACATCAGTGGGGTAGGTCTATAGGACAAGTTACTACATCAGTGGGGTAGGTCTATAGGACAAGTTACTACATCAGTGGGGTAGGTCTATAGGACAAGTTACTACATCAGTGGGGTAGGTCTATAGGACAAGTTACTACATCAGTGGGGTAGGTCTATAGGACAAGTTACTACATCAGTGGGGTAGGTCTATAGGACAAGTTACTACATCAGTGGGGTAGGTCTATAGGACAAGTTACTACATCAGTGGGGTAGGTCTATAGGACAAGTTACTACATCAGTGGGGTAGGTCTATATAGGACAAGTTACTACATCAGTGGGGTAGGTCTATAGGACAAGTTACTACATCAGTGGGGTAGGTCTATAGGACAAGTTACTACATCAGTGGGGTAGGTCTATAGGACAAGTTACTACATCAGTGGGGTAGGTCTATAGGACAAGTTACTACATCAGTGGGGTAGGTCTATAGGACAAGTTACTACATCAGTGGGGTAGGTCTATAGGACAAGTTACTACATCAGTGGGGTAGGTCTATAGGGCAAGTTACTACATCAGTGGGGTACTATAGGACAAGTTACTACATCAGTGGGGTAGGTCTATAGGCCAAGTTACTACATCAGTGGGGTAGGTCTATAGGACAAGATACTACATCAGTGGGGTAGGTCTATAGGACAAGTTACTACATCAGTGGGGTAGGTCTATAGGACAAGTTACTACATCAGTGGGGTAGGTCTATAGGACAAGTTACTACATCAGTGGGGTAGGTCTATAGGACAAGTTACTACATCAGTGGGGTAGGTCTATAGGACAAGTTACTACATCAGTGGGGTAGGTCTATAGGACAAGTTACTACATCAGTGGGGTAGGTCTATAGGACAAGTTACTACATCAGTGGGGTAGGTCTATAGGACAAGTTACTACATCAGTGGGGTAGGTCTATAGGACAAGTTACTACATCAGTGGGGTAGGACTAGAGGACAAGTTACTACATCAGTGGGGTAGGTCTATAGGACAAGTTACTACATCAGTGGGGTAGGTCTATAGGACAAGTTACTACATCAGTGGGGTAGGTCTATAGGACAAGTTACTACATCAGTGGGGTAGGTCTATAGGACAAGTTACTACATCAGTGGGGTAGGTCTATTGGACAAGTTACTACATCAGTGGGGTAGGTCTATAGGACAAATTACTACATCAGTGGGGTAGGTCTAGAGGACAAGTTACTACATCAGTGGGGTAGGTCTATAGTACAGGTAACTACATCAGTGGGGTAGGTCTATAGGACAAGTTACTACATCAGTGGGGTAGGTCTATAGGACAAGTTACTACATCAGTGGGGTAGGTCTATAGGATAAGTTACTACATCAGTGGGGTAGGTCTATAGGACAAGTTACTACATCAGTGGGGGTAGGTTTATAGGACAAGTTACTACATCAGTGGGGTAGGTCTATAGGACAAGTTACTACATCAGTGGGCTAGGTCTATTGGACAAGTTACTACATCAGTGGGGTAGGTCTAGAGGACAAGTTACTACATCAGTGGGGTAGGTCTATAGGACAAGTTACTACATCAGTGGGTTAGGTCTAGAGGACAAGTTACTACATCAGTGGGGTAGGTCTATAGGACTTGTCACTACATCAGTGGGTTAGGTCTATTGGACATGTTACTACATCAGTGGGGTAGGTCTATAAGACAAGTTACTGCATCAGTGGGCTAGGTCTATAGGACAAGTTACTTCATCAGTGGGGTAGGTCTATAGGACAAGTTACTTCATCAGTGGCGTAGGTCTATAGGACATGTTACTACATCAGTGGGGTAGGTCTATAGGACAAGTTACTACATCAGTGGGGTAGGTCTATAGGACAAGTTACTACATCAGTGGGGTAGGTCTAGAGGACAAGTTACTACATCAGTGGGGTAGGTCTATAGGACAAGTTACTACATCAGTGGGGTAGGCCTACAGGACAAGTTACTACATCAGTGGGGTAGGTCTATAGGACAAGTTACTACATCAGTGTGGTAGGTCTATAGGACAAGTTACTACATCAGTGGGGGAGACAAGTTACTCATAGTGGGGTAGGTCTATAGGACAAGTTACTACATCAGTGGGGTAGGTCTATAGGACAAGTTACTACATCAGTGGGGTAGGTCTATAGGACAAGTTACTACATCAGTGGGGTAGGTCTAGAGGACAAGTTACTACATCAGTGGGGTAGGTCTAGATGACACGTTACTACATCAGTGGGGTAGGTCTATAGGACAAGTTACTACATCAGTGGGGAAGGCCTACTGGACAAGTTACTACATCAGTGGGGTAGGTCTATAGGACAAGTTACTACACAGGTCTATAGGACAAGTTACTACATCAGTGGGGTAGGGAGGACAAGTTACTACATCAGTGGGGTAGGTAGGTCAGTGGGGTAGGTCTATAGGACAAGTTACTACATCAGTGGGGTAGGTCTATAGGACAAGTTACTACATCAGTGGGGGGTAGGACAAGTTACTACATCAGTGGGGTAGGTCTATAGGACAAGTTACTACATCAGTGGGGTAGGTCTATAGGACAAGTTACTACATCAGTGGGGTAGGTACTATCAGGACAAGTTACTACATCAGTGGGGTAGGTCTATAGGTTACTACATCAAGTTACTACATCAGTGGGGTAGGTCTATAGGACAAGTTACTACATCAGTACTGGACAAGTTACTACATCAGTGGGGTAGGTCTATAGGACAAGTTACTACATCAGTGGGGTAGGTCTATAGGACAAGTTACTACATCAGTGGGGTAGGTCTATAGGACAAGTTACTACATCAGTGGGGTATGTCTATAGGACAAGTTACTACATCAGTGGGGTAGGTCTATAGGACAAGTTACTACATCAGTGGGGTAGGTCTATAGGACAAGTTACTACATCAGTGGATAGGTCTATAGGACAAGTTACTTCATCAGTGGGGTAGGTCTATAGGACAAGTTACTTCATCAGTGGCGTAGGTCTATAGGACATGTTACTACATCAGTGGGGTAGGTCTATAGGACAAGTTACTACATCAGTGGGGTAGGTCTATTGGACAAGTTACTACATCAGTGGGGTAGGTCTATAGGACAAGTTACTACATCAGTGGGGTAGGTCTATAGGACAAGTTACTACATCAGTGGGGTAGGTCTATAGGACAAGTTACTACATCAGTGGGGTACTATAGGACAAGTTACTACATCAGTGGGGTAGGTCTATAGTACAAGTAACTACATCAGTGGGGTAGGTCTATAGGACAAGTTACTGCATCAGTGGGGTAGGTCTATAGGCAATTTATCAGTGGGGTAGGTCTATAGGACAAGTTACTACATCAGTGGGGTAGGTCTATAGGACAAGTTACTACATCAGTGGGGTAGGTCTATAGGACAAGTTACTACATCAGTGGGGTAGGTCTATAGGAAATGTTACTACATCAGTGGGGTAGGTCTATAGGACAAGTTACTACATCAGTGGGGTAGGTCTATAGGACAAGTTACTACATCAGTGGGGTAGGTCTATAGGACAAGTTACTACATCAGTGGGGTAGGTCTATAGGACAAGTTACTACATCAGTGGGGTAGGTCTATGGACAAGTTACTACATCAGTGGGGTAGGTCTATAGGACAAGTTACTACATCAGTGGGGTAGGTCTATAGGACAAGTTACTACATCAGTGGGGTAGGTCGTTCCGTCAAGTCTCTTAATGCAGTGGGGTAGGTTTATCGGACAATTTACTACATCAGTGGGGTAGGTCTATAGGACAAGTTACTACATCAGTGGGGTAGGTCTATAGGACAAGATACTACATCAGTGGGGTAGGTCTATAGGACAAGTTACTACATCAGTGTGGTAGGTCTATAGGACAAGTTACTACATCAGTGGGGGTAGGTTAATAGGACAAGTTACTACATCAGTGGGGTAGGTCTATAGGACAAGTAACTACATCAGTGGGGTAGGTCTATAGGACAAGTTACTACATCAGTGGGGTAGGTCTATAGGACAAGTTACTACATCAGTGGGGTAGGTCTATAGGACAAGTTACTACATCAGTGGGGTAGGTCTATAGGACAAGTTACTACATCAGTGGGGTAGGTCTATAGGACAAGTTACTACATCAGGTAGGAAGGCCTACAGGACAAGATACTACATAAGTGGGGTAGGTCTATAGGACAAGTTACTACATCAGTGGGGTAGGTCTATAGGACAAGTTACTACATCAGTGGGGTAGGTCTAGAGGACAAGTTACTACATCAGTGGGGTAGGCCTATAGGACAAGTTACTACATCAGTGGGGTAGGTCTATAGGACAAGTTACTACATCAGTGGGGTAGGTCTATAGGACAAGTTACTACATCAGTGGGGTAGGTCTATAGGACAAGTTACTACATCAGTGGGGTAGGTCTATAGGACAAGTTACTACATCAGTGGGGTAGGTCTATAGGACAAGTTACTACATCAGTGGGGTAGGTCTATAGGACAAGTTACTACATCAGTGGGGTAGGTCTATAGGACATGTTACTACATCAGTGGGGTAGGTCTATAGGACAAGTTACTACATCAGTGGGGTAGGTCTATAGGACAAGTTACTACATCAGTGGGGTAGGTCTAGAGGACAAGTTACTACATCAGTGGGGTAGGTCTATAGGACAAGTTACTACATCAGTGGGGTAGGTCTATAGGACAAGTTACTACATCAGTGGGGTAGGTCTATAGGACAAGTTACTACATCAGTGGGGTAGGTCTATAGGACAAGTTACTACATCAGTGGGGTAGGTCTATAGGACAAGTTACTACATCAGTGGGGTAGGTCTATAGGACAAGTTACTACATCAGTGGGGTAGGTCTATAGGACAAGTTACTACATCAGTGGGGTAGGTCTATAGGACAAGTTACTACATCAGTGGGGTAGGTCTATAGGACAAGTTACTACATCAGTGGGGTAGGTCTAGAGGACAAGTTACTACATCAGTGGGGTAGGTCTATAGGACAAGTTACTACATCAGTGGGGTAGGTGTATATGACAAGTTACTACATCAGTGGGGTAGGTAGGTTATAAGACAAGTTACTACATCAGTGGGGTAGGTCTATAGGACAAGTTACTACATCAGTGGGGTAGGTCTAGAGGACAAGTTACTACATCAGTGGGGTAGGTCTATAGGACAAGTTACTACATCAGTGGGGTAGGTCTAGAGGACAAGTTACTACATCAGTGGGGTAGGTCTAGAGGACAAGTTACTACATCAGTGGGGTAGGTCTAGAGGACAAGTTACTACATCAGTGGGGTAGGTCTATAGGACAAGTTACTACATCAGTGGGGTAGGTCTATAGGACAAGTTACTACATCAGTGGGGTAGGTCTATAGGACAAGTTACTACATCAGTGGGGTAGGTCTATAGGACAAGTTACTACATCAGTGGGGTAGGTCTATAGGACAAGTTACTACATCAGTGGGGTAGGTCTATAGGACAAGTTACTACATCAGTGGGGTAGGTCTATAGGACAAGTTACTACATCAGTGGGGTAGGTCTATAGGACAAGTTACTACATCAGTGGGGTAGGTCTAGAGGACAAGTTACTACATCAGTGGGGTAGGTCTATAGGACAAGTTACTACATCAGTGGGGTAGGTCTATAGGACAAGTTACTACATCAGTGGGGTAGGTCTATTGGACAAGTTACTACATCAGTGGGGTAGGTCTATAGGACAAGTTACTACATCAGTGGGGTAGGTCTATAGGACAAGTTACTACATCAGTGGGGTAGGTCTATAGGACAAGTTACTACATCAGTGGGGTAGGTCTATAGGACAAGTTACTACATCAGTGGGGTAGGTCTATAGGACAAGTTACTACATCAGTGGGGTAGGTCTATAGGACAAGTTACTACATCAGTGGGGTAGGTCTATAGGAAAAGTTACTACATCAGTGGGGTAGGTCTATTGGACAAGTCACTACATCAGTGGGGTAGGTCTAGAGGACAAATTACTACATCAGTGGGGTAGGTCTAGAGGACAAGTTACTACATCAGTGGGGTAGGTCTATAGGACAAGTTACTGCATCAGTGGGGAAGGCCTACTGGACAAGATACTACATCAGTGGGGTAGGTCTATAGGACAAGTTACTACATCAGTGGGGTAGGTCTATAGGACAAGTTACTACATCAGTGGGGGTAGGTTTATAGGACAAGTTACTACATCAGTGGGGTAGGTCTATAGGACAAGTTACTACATCAGTGGGGTAGGTCTATAGGACAAGTTACTACATCAGTGGGGTAGGTCTATAGGACAAGTTACTACATCAGTGGGGGTAGGTTTATAGGACAAGTTACTACATCAGTGGGGTAGGTCTATAGGACAAGTTACTACATCAGTGGGGTAGGCCTACTGGACAAGTAACTACATCAGTGGGGTAGGTCTATAGGACAAGTTACTTCATCAGTGGGTTAGGTCTAGAGGACAAGTTACTACATCAGTGGGGTAGGTCTATAGGACTTGTCACTACATCAGTGGGTTAGGTCTATTGGACATGTTACTACATCAGTGGGGTAGGTCTATAAGACAAGTTACTGCATCAGTGGGCT